>NW_028277703.1:0-224820 GCF_059751315.1 Micrasema longulum
TATTTAAAATATTTAAGGTTCATACAGTGGACACTCTTTATAAAATAAATTCTATTATTCAAATATGTAAAAAATAAAAGAATTTTAGATGAATAAGTCACTCAGATACCTACATAAATTAAAATTCCTAAATTCCACACAAGTCATCATCAAAATAGCTTTGTCTTCGAAGGTGTAAAAAATTATAATAACCTTCCCAATGAACTAAAAACTATTAAAAATAATATATCAATAAATAAATTAAAAATAATCTGAAGAAATTTTTAGAAAACGTGTAAAAACTACATTACATTTTTATTAGTATGAATGTATTATTGTTTTATTTTTTTCTTTATATATCCTGTGTTTTTTTCTCTCGTGTACTCGTATTTAAAATTATATAAACTCTTATAATAAACTCTTATAATAAACTCTATAATAACTCTGTAATAAACAATAAACAACTACAACAGCGTAAGTCACTCTCCAAGCACAAGAGTTAGTCTCTTTTTTGGAGAGTTACAGTGATAACATTTACTAGATGTGTAAAAGTAGATATGTATACAATTAGAAAAAAACATGTATCTTTTATGAAATTTATTAATAAAAAATATAAAAAAATAAAAAACTTATTTCTATCTTATTTCTATTAATACTGCATGTGTATTTTTATGACAGTGGATTTCAACCATTATAATTTTACACGTTTGCATTAAAAAAATATCAACACAAAAATGAACGAGTATCGATATGTTTTTATTGATCGTCATAAAAATAGCCTTCTCTTGTAATGTGGTGGTGAGTTACTTTACTAACTTCGTGAAAAACGCAAGGTTGATAAGCATTATCGACTTAATAATATTATATGCAGCTAATAAAAAGTCATTTCGAAGTTTCTGGCTTTTCGGGGAATGAGCGTCAAAAACAAGGCTACAAATAATTTTAATGCGATCGCAAAGACGCGACATGTGTAGCAAAATAACGACTGGAAAACAATTTTAATAATTACCAAGCACGAGAAGATACATAGTCGTAGGCACCGAAGCCTGTGGATCTTTTTGATTTTCTTTGAAATATCTGATGTTTGGTTTCTAGAAACTAATTACACGCTAGCGACCGACATTTATCTACGAATCCATAAAAGTGACCATGAATACGTAAGTAATTATTGGTAGAATGACAGTTTGCATTGTGGAAAAGTGGTTCAGTAAATATGTTGAATCAAGTGTGACTTGTTGAATTAATTCCGTCAAATTAGTTGACAAGTTTCGTTAAAAACTGCCATGGGATAGTATCGTCTATCAGAGATATTGTTAATTGGTTATAGAGATTGAAAATAAATAATATAACTATGCACGGCTTTAGCGTATTAGATCCCGGATTCGATATTCATTTTCAAATATTTCATCGTCTTTGGAGTGAAAAGATCGGTGATTAATGAACGTGAAAAATACGTAAAATCTCTACCTAATATCGATGTAATTAAATTAATATTTCACAAGTTACTCAAGTGTAAAATCGATCGTAATATGTGATTCAGAAATTAATGTAATACAGGAACAACATTCAGTAAAAAGTTTACATCTTTATAGTTCTGTGTCATGGGTCTAATACAGCCAATGTCGGATTTAATTTTTGTCTTGCCAAAATTTTGTAGAGGGTTGATGTCAATTAAAAAATACACATATTAAATATAATATACGTGTGTATTATATATATATATATATTATATATATAAATATATATAACTATATTCAATAAAAAGAAACTGCCACATATATATACACATATGTGGCAGTGTCTTTTTATTGAATATAGTTTCATACATTTCATGCCAAGATAGAGTGTTATGGCGTTCTATCCTCTCTGCCTACCCCTACGGGGAAACGGCGTGATGGATTGTTTGTTGTTTGTTTGTAGTTTCATACAGTTTATTAAAACGTCACAAAATAGCTGTAAAATAGGGAAACATTACTTTTTAAAGTAATAAAGGTCTATGAAATACTGTCCAGTAAAAAAAAATGCTAATTATTAGTAGCATAAAAATACTTTTGAATTTGTAAATTTGAATTCCCGCAAAAACGGTGATTCTATTGACCACGCCCCTAATACGTCACGATTTATGTTTATTTGATCGTGGCCGTTGTAATTTGTGTAGAACATCAAGAATCTTGACGTCACAACAACCAAGGCCAAACACATCGCGTTTTTCTACGAACGTATTTTTATTGAATTTTGTTTTTACATTCATGTCTGAAAATATTCCTCCACATTATCCATACAGATTTTGAAAATACAGTTAATTATTCTAAATCCATTTCATATATTTTTATCGGTATTCGTATTCATGTGATATTTTCCTATTACTGAGTTGTAATGTTATAATTTACAACATTGGCCTTTTTAGATCCAAGCCACAGAGTTGGTAATTAGGAAGTCAAAGCTAGCTTAATTTGTTTTGTATTTAATAAAATAGACGGTATGACTCTTAAATGAAATACTGCATTTAGTATTTGTAAAACTACCCTAAAAATAAGAGAAACAGAAAAGGTCGTTCATTAATTCAATATTCATAAAATAAATCTACATAAATTAGTAAAATAAAGAATAAAGAATAAAATTCCAGTAAGTATAGATTAACCATTCTAATGAATTTTTGTTAGTTCCAATATAATTAATTATTACATGTTTTACAACTATGTGCTCAATATAAAAAAGATGTCCAAAGAAACTTTCAAGTAAAAGTCACAATACATTTTCTCAAGCGTAATCATGATTTGTAATCAATATTAAACAGGCAAATCAGTAAAACGAGCAAACAAATTTAATAACGCCTAAGAAAAGTACTCGAGTAATTATTTTTGCGAGAAATACTTATTGCATACGTATATTGCGAATATTTGAACGAATCAGTCATTTTAGGCAAAATGGTAATGACAAATTGCTTATTGAAACAGATAAATTTAATAAACAGACGAATCTAGTTTTAAAAGCATTTCATTTCAGTTTTTTTTTTTGTAAATTGCGTGTAATTTGGACTTCAGTTATTATAATTCAGTATTAAATAATCATACTTAAAAGAACCAAGGCGATCGAGACGAAAGCTATTTTTTTTTTATTTACTGTCACTATTTTTGTAGTCCGTCTTTTTGTGTAGACAATGCAGGAAATGTAATAAAATACAGAAAAAAAAAAAACTTTACAACGAATAAAAGGGAAAGCACCGTATACCTAATAGTAAAAAATATAATGAGAAAGTTCAGTGGTTTTTATATATTTTTTAAATTCTCAATAGACTATTGTAAGCTAAGCCATTTTATAATTTTATTTTATGTATCGTATTATCAGCGCTATTATTTTTTGAAGTTTTGTATTTCTGAAATTACTCCGCATATGACGTCTCAAGTTCTCTTCCGCTTCTTCTCGGCCAGTCCTGCCGATTGATCCGTTGACTTACCCCTAAACCGGAAATCTTTCACAACTCTTATCATTGGTCGGTTCATAAGAACTAGTGACGTCGTTCAAAGTAGTTCGTTTTTATTAAAAAAATAAATTTATTGTTTTCATGCATTTTCAAGAAACTTTGTCGTACAATTCAATGCTACAATTTTTTAGATCCAATTTCCCGTGGAACTGAACTTCTTCTTTATGGTAAGTAATGAAAATGCAATAAATATGAAAACAAGATAAAAATACGGTTTCACTGGATTCCATACCATACAAAAAAAAACATAAAAACTAAGCGAATTAAGAATAAGACTTATGTTTATACATTCCTATAAGTAATTAAAAAATAAATATCTAAGTATTAAAGAAATAAAAAAGTTAAAATATATCGTATGAATAATTCTAAATACGTATAATGTTTAATAATAAAGTCGAACTATTCCTACATGGCTTTTTTAACTTATCCCTACATGGTTTCCGATAATTAGCTTTAATTGGTTTCTTATATTCATTAAATCGGCACTCATTTCGCAACACTTCATTGTAATTTAATAGCAAATTGAATTACTCGTTCGGAGCTGAAACTACGAAGAAAAACTCACATTATTTTCCATTCCCGATGCGCTGGCGGCATCAGAGGGAAATAAACACGTGTAATGTGCACCATTCCATTAGTTTTTCATTTAGACAGACTAATGCATAGACCAATAATAAATTATTAAAAGCATTATTTTCAGCGCGAAATTTTAAGAATATAGACAATGGGGGGAAAACAAAAGATTTTGATGGCACAATAAAATTAATTAAACCACAAAATAACGAATCATGTACACTGGGAAAAGTTTATAAATCAATTAAAACATCTGTTAGCATAACAGATATGACGTTCATCACAAAATGATCGTCAATATTTCGTAATTTTATTAACAGTGTAATTAAAGTGATGTTTTTTTTTATAGGTAAAAGTAATAAGAATTTTTTTAAATAAATATTTGCGTTCTTATGATATATCCAAATATTTAATTTTGACGGCCATTTTCAACGAGTTGTAAATAACTCACTATTAGAAAATGTGAATCAAGTTGGGGTAGAGTGGGATTCGAACCACTGACCTTTGGCCCGTGAGTCCGAGACACTAGCCACAGGACCACAACCCGATTTTGATTTTTCGATTGTATTATTTATTATTATTTTATTATTCGATTCCG
This sequence comes from Micrasema longulum, assembly GCF_059751315.1. Classification (NCBI taxonomy): domain Eukaryota; kingdom Metazoa; phylum Arthropoda; class Insecta; order Trichoptera; family Brachycentridae; genus Micrasema; species Micrasema longulum. The sequence continues at coordinate 4,635 of NW_028277703.1, forward strand.
ATTTTTCTTGGTAAAACGTCATTGTGAATAAATTTATAACTAAAGTGACTCAAACGCCGTATTCATTGCAATAATGATAGATTTCATTATCAGATTTAACATTTCACCATCGTCATAAATATAAAATCGATACATTTTCTTATATTCATGTACTTTTTTTAATTTTTTTTTTTTTTAAAGGGAAATATTTGCGTTCTTATTATTTACCTAAATATTTCGATTTTGGGACCATTTTCAACGAGTTGTAAATAACCCACTATTAGAAAATGGGAATCAAGTTGGGGTAGAGTGGGGTTCGAAGCTCGGACCTCTGATCCGTGAGTCCGCAACATTAACAACGGGACCACAACCCGAAGTATGTTTTCATTTTAAATAACTTTGTTTATCCACAGAACTAAAAGAAGAATTTTATCATTCCGTTAAATCTTTCTTATGGCGATACTTTCAATAGCTGTAAATTCAATTAATTTCTCCCTATTCGTTGTACATATTGGGTATGTCCTTTGGGGATATCCTACATTCTATACGGTCCCGAATTCCGACCAAAGGAAACATTCAAGACTCAAGTTTATTATTTCTCCAATCTAATAAGTATAGAATGTTATAAAAACAACAATATTTGTCTCTAATTCTCCCCTCCATTAGAAGTGTTCTAAATTACTTATAATTATTTATCTACAATATTTATGCACGTAATATTATGAAACATTGATAATTTAGTGATACATAATACGCAATGTGCACATCCATACTCATACTAAATACTACATTTTAAAAATATTTTTATTTTTAATTTAGTAATATTTTGCATAACCTCAGTATTGCCTTAATCGTTAATTAAACTAATAATAATACAGTTTGTATTATTTTTAGCAAGTCTCATGCCTTACGATTCTAAATATGCTTACTTTAAAATCATAAAAAAGTATATGAACCCATTAAAATCGTGTAAGAATGTATGAATTTGTGATGCATGTACCAAGATTTAACTATCTAGAATACTACATCCTACTACAACAGTGCTACTAAAAGTGAACTTATTGATACATACTCAATAGATTTAAAATATTCTTTCTAATATACTCGTACATACAAAATGATACGTCAATCCTTAAACCACTCTCATACACACGTTCGTCTAATAATAATGTCAAAAATTGATAAAAATTATAAAACGAAATAATACAGACTAAAATGGATACAAAGTCGTTGGAACAATAGGCTTCTTTCCCCCCTCCGGTAACTACACGTGGACCGGAACATCTTCTAGGAATTTAGCAAAAACATGTGTTTGCACTTGTGCGATACTGCGACAGTGACTACCGAACATCTACGAAAACTACCCTTCGGATATTTTTATTTGTTATGCTATCTATAAAGTTGAAGTGCTTTATCTGTTAAGTTTTTTATTGTTTACTTTTTAGCACGAACATTTTACAAATTTACTATTATGCTCAATGTTTGTTTTTGTAAATTTATTGATAATTTTAAGTTGCCAGAATTTCACTCGTCCATGCACTTTGTAGCTGCAAGACGATTAGTAATCCAGCTTCAATAGGTAAATGTTATCAACTATCAAATATCCTAATTTAGTAAATGAGGTCTAGAATTCCAACCGTCCATGCGCTCAGTAGCTGCAAGACTTGTTGTTATCTAACTTCTATTTTTATAAATTTGTTTTTTATTTCATTTTTTAAAATATCACTAAAACTCCATTGTCAAATAAAAAAAAATAGAAATGTAAACAGGGGCTAGATTTCTTATTGTTCATGCGCTCTGTAGCTGCAAGACGTGTAATCTAGCTCCTATATATCATAACTGGAGACGAGAAACAAGAATCCTAACCGTCCATGCGCTCTGTAGCTGCAAGACGTGCTGGCATATTTATTTATTGTACAGCGCCCTTGAGGTGATTTTCACAAAAACGGCGCTATATAAATTATCCTAATATAAATAAATAAATTAGTGACAACAATTAAAAAAACCTTGAGATTATTAGACCATCAATAATGAAATAAACATCTTACGCGCACGCGCATTGCATCTGCAATACAAAGGTCGACAAAACTATTTTTCCATATAACTTTCAATAAAATATAATTGTTTAAATGATGTGTCATTTTTTTAAACGTTAGGACAAAGTAGATGTTACATGTAGTGGTGCATTTTTTTACCGACATACATACTTTATTTGTAAAGCGTAATGTAGTGTCAAATGCATTAAGCACGGGGTTTCTGGGCACTTTCTTTTTCTAGGCAGTTTTTTTCTGATGAGATCACAATAATTAAATAACAAATATAAAATAAATAAATAAAATAATAATACCCAGCTCATCATCATCATAATTATTTTTTACTGCTTCTCTGACATTGTTCACTAATAATGTCATAGAAGCAATCTATATTGTAATTTAATTTTAGTATTTTATTTAAATAAACACTTTTAAATTTCTATTTCAACTATTTCGCTTTTGAAATAATAAAAAATATGTCGCATTGGGATAACTTCATAAATACTTAAACAATTTAAGTATCAGCCAATCTTAATTATGATACCATAGATCTGTGCATAAAAAATCATCCAGTATTCTGTTTCACGTAAATTTAAAAAATAACGTTTATAGGGAGGCATAGAATAATTTTTCTTTTGGAAAGGGGGCACTAAGTAAATAAATTTGGGTGGTGTTTTTGTGATCTAAAGCATTATATTCCGGGACCTGGTTTAGAAGAAAATATTAAAATATCATGATGAAGATTTCAACATTTAGATTTGCACATCGCAACGTGGCGAATTTATGAATTATATCTCAAATTGTTTTAAATATATGACATCTGTGCATGTCTGCTATTTATGTGGATCAAGCTCAGAGTATATTATTTGAGAACTGTACTTTTTTTTTTTTTTTAAATATAATTTAATAAATTTAAATAAAAACTAGTGTTCAGTAGACTCAAATCCGTGTTTGATTTCTTATATGTATTATAAGTTTACAAAAAATAAATTTGACTTTTCTCGAGCCTGCGTGCTGTTATTCGACCCCCTGGCATGTTGTGGAGCATAATTGCAAATTAATAGGATTATTTCAAACAATCTGCATTTTATACACATTTTAAACCACCTTGCTAAAGCGAGATACGTGAGAATGATCATTTATTATACATACAGATAAATTAGTATTGTTCTGTAGGTATCTAGTTTCAAACCTAAGGTAAATAATCGAGCTTTGAACACTGAATGTTTAAACTAAAATTGATGCGTAATTCGAAACAATTGATTTAATATATCACGTCAAGCGATTGTGAAAGAAAATTGAATTACGTTAGTATAAATACTTTAGAAGTACTTAGACGAATCAATTTTTTTAAAAATTGCAACACTTGTCTAATATTCAAAAGTACGCCGAAAAACATATGGTATTACTTTTTTATGTAAATACAGTTACAGTCATCAGTCGGTTACACACTACGTGTTGAAAATGCAATAGTTTAAAGTGATTGATTTTTTCTTTCAGACAGAGGCGTAAAATTTGTGATCGATAAATTTCTACAATTGAGACTGATATATTCAATTGAATATCATTATAGATGACAACGTTATATTATTCACGTAGCCACAGACCCTGCCATTTATCTAGACGCGAACATTGAATCCATTATTCATTTTCATAATATTAGAAATTTTCAAGGGCGATTCATAAAGCGCAAACAGCTGATGTCAATGTAAAACAATCGCCAAAATAAAGAGAAATTTGTTATTATTATAATCTACATACCCACTACACCTACACTGCACCAGTGATAATATTATAACGGTGAGCTGGTCTACTTTGTTTTATTTTTCTTAATATTTGAACAAGAAGCAGTACAGGTTTACATTAGATAGTACATTAAATGCCATCCAAATGTAACAATGCAGGTAAATTGTATGAGAGATGCCGCAGAAGTTCAAATTAACGTACACACCTACATAATAATTCTCAGTACAGAACTCTTCGTTCTATTAACGAGAGAACCCTTTGAATACCCATTTATCGCTCTAATTGTTTTGCCTCTTCTTTCAAAGTAGTAGCTGCTCGATTATGGAATCTACCCGCTAATGTCAGAGTTCTTTATTTTCATTCAAATCACGTAAGAAATGTCACTTCCTGAATATTTGAGTTTATCCTTTTTTTAATTATTTTTTATGTATATATTTGTTCATACAAATACATATTTATTACAAAAAAATTATAATAACGTTTCCCAAACTCTATGAGGCCACAAGTCATGTGTTGAGTTGGGTACAAAATAATGGAGAGTGGAAGCATGTACATTATTAAATAATAGCAAAAATTAAAATTACAAAATCTCTCCCTCTTTCCTTCCCAAAGAGGGAAGGAACCCCCTCATCACTTCATAATATAAAGTAGATATTTAGTCAATTTTTATTTCTTATAAAAATACATATTGTTTATTAATATTTTGTTCTATAGGGAAAATATTATATAATACCAAAAATATTTTCATTTAACACTGATTTTCTCAAATTGAATTGTTTGGGTAGGTAGGAAGAAATTGCTTTAGGACAATATGCCCGTTCTTATGCATATGTATGTAAACTGTTTATAAAGTGTTTTAATAAATAAATAAAATAATTATACTTAAAAAAAAGATTTTTTTTTCATACTTAAAAAACGGTGTTTTCATCTGATAGATTTTTTTAAACATGTTTACACAGACAATCTCTAATATTCTGACTTCTGTCCTACCGAATTTTTGTACGACGGATTGATGTAATATCAGTTATTTATCAAAACGCCTAGTTACCTACATTACGTAATATTGGACATGCCCGCTTCTATGGTGTAATCTTACCAAATAACGATAAATAGTAGTACTTTTACTTTAGAGGAAGATACAAAACGTTGTTAGAATGACTTGCAATTCTTCGATAAAACAAATGTAAAAGAGCTACTTCACGAAAGTCGTGAAATGGCAGCAATTTCGGAGCAAATAGTAAATTCTTTCGAATCTTACAATCTGAAAATCGACGTCAACAAAAAATGAATCATGTTAGTCCAATTTGGTATGGAGGGACTTAGAAATCGATTTTACCTATAAAATATCTTAGGAATGATAAGATTATAGATAAGGCTTGTTGCCGGCGATATCCGCATCTACGGGAGAAGAAATTCGCGTGAGTTTCAGTTATATCTGATGATACGCCTGCGCAAACAACACACTCATACTTTCTCATAATACGATAGTGAAATCAGAAGGAGCACTGTATCGGAACTGAGACCTAGAACGGCAATGGATGGGAAGCGAATGTAGTTCCGTTTTGATTAATATTATGTTTAATGTTTACCTATGCAACCGTATGCAATAAAATTAATGTTTATTTTAAATAAACTCCGCACTGGAGATAAACAGTAAATATAGACATTAAAAGTCAGTATCTACAACGACACTAAAGTTGAATATTTCAGATACCTGCCGTCCAATTAATGAATGTCGACCAACAGGTAGTTTTGTATCTAGTGAAGCTGGTAGGAATATCACCTTGCAATGTTTACATGTCAAACACTTATTTTGATTGATTTTAGTACGTACTTTAATTTTTTTCGCCAATAAACGTCATTTTTCGGCACTGAACTCTACTGACACTATCGACAAACGAATCGACTTGAGTTATCTCGAATTTTCCATTAGACAATTGGAATATTAAATTAAAAATTCGTGTTATTATCAATGAACCGATAAAGGTCATAATATGTACATGTATATATATATATTATTATCAAAGGTGATACTAATATAGATGCTTCGTATAAAAAAAACTTGCCAAAATTTTGAGTTTATTTCTCTGTTTATACCCATTTTTATCGCTAGGCAGGGTCCGGGGCATAGCGGGGTTATAAACTTCTCGAAAGGACGCGTACTTCAAAACATGATTTTAAATTATGTTTTTTGTTGATATTTCATGATAAAACTCCATAGTTAATGATTATGATAAAATTATAAATAAACTATCAATGAAACTTCTTGGTTTAGTTTTATTTTTTCTTATTTTGACCAACGAGCGCTTTCGAGCGATTTCGAGGAATAGTATAAAAACTGTAAACGTTGTAAACAATTCACCAGTCTTGAAGATGCCCACTTAGGCGAAAGCGCTCGTTGGTCAATATAATAAAAAATAAAACTTAACCAAGAAGTTTCATTGACAAGTTTATTTATAATTTTATCATAATCATGATTTTAAATGTAATATTTTTTATGTTTTTCATTGCTATGTAATTATCCTTTATTTTTTTATACTCTGTTTTACCTCTTATGCATATTATAAAAAAAAACGAAAAAGTTTAAATAAAAAATTTAAAAAATAAATAAAAAACGATTATCTCTGGTGAATTTTAATTATTTTTAAAAATTATATTATTACACATAGATAGGATTACATTAGTATAAAATTACTTCGACTGCCTAACTAGGACAATGATAGGTAACCTTTTAAGATATGTGTGTCAAAATTCTAAAAAAAAACCTGGGCGCCATGTCACATTAAGGAATATTAATATTTTTTGCAGCCCTAGTAAATGAAAGAGTTTAATTTATATTACTTTATTTATGTTTTTGAACTATTTATTTAATATTACCGATAAAAAAGATTGCTTCGTTTTCGTTAATGTTTTATGTATACCAAAATAAAAAATCATGGAAAAACAAACTTGAAATTTTCAGCCACTGTCTGTGGCTTGTTGGTTGCGGAGTTTATCGTAGTAAATCAATTAAGTGATTACCTGCATTATCGACGGATCCTGACTCGTAGCGCGGCGTTTGAAAAATAAACCTGTATGTAGGTATATCTGTGAATAATTAACGTGATGAAGTCACCAAGTGTGAAAATTTAGAATGACTAATCAATATTTCCGGTTTAAATTTAAACTGACCCCGAATTTATAGATTTGGAGGATCAGACCAGGCCTTCGATTAAAATGTTCCATCCAAAAATCGGAATAATTGTTTGAAAATATCAAACACCAACCTTTTCCCGGTGATATTTAGTTAAACAATGACTAAAACCGGTTGAAAGTTTACCTTTAAGTTAAATAATTGTTGTGTTTTTCACGAAATTAGTTATCTTACTTTAGGCCCGGTAAATGCCTAGACTTTCATATCCCCTTCTCTACAATGTTCTCTACAATGTTCTCTATATCTGTTGTAATACCTTGATAACTCTGAAACACAGTTATTCTACAAACATTTTGACAAATCAAAATATTGTTGAATTAAAATTTATTTGATGTTCAAACGTGAATCTTGGAAAATATTGGGTCTAAATAAAAAAAAATTATTACGATTTTTAAGTAAATTTTATTTTTACAGACTTTCGTATATTCTTTTATCCATAAAATCTACAGGAACGTAATTATACACAAAAAACTGATTTTAAGCACCATGTTTTCAAAATCGTGGCATGAGCGGTGGTCGTTCATGGCCATAAACTTTAGGTTTTACTAAGGACCATATGTCCACTGATCCTATTAAGTTTCAAAATTTAACCGTTTTTACCAAAAAAAGTTTAAAAAGTAAATACCGAATGACCTTGAACGTCCCATACTTATAATAAATCTCGACAACCATCCGATGGATCTAAACCTGGTTTTCACAGTCATGTAAAGTGTCCTAAAACAAAGCTACTCGTATTTTTAATATCTTTGAAAAATACACATTAGTACGTTATATTCGTTTCTTACCAAAAATTACCGTAAAATACCGTAAATTATGGTATTTTACGGCGCCTTTTGTGAAAATTACGTAATTTTACATCCATATTTCCGCCTAACAAAAATTGAACGTAAAATGGATGTGGATGTTTTGCAAATGCATGACTATATAAAAATTACTAGTCGTGCGGATTTACCATCGGAAACGTTTTTATACCAAAAAACCACCGGTACAATGAGCGTAACGAGTTCGACAAAAAACGTTGTAAAAATAGTCACGGGTATGAACGAGACGCGGGCGCGGGGACCAAGGTACGGTCGGTATGGAGTATGTATCGCTCGCGTACATAAGTCATCGAACTGTGAAGAATGGCACGAAATGATACTCGAAACTCAACAACGGGAAGGCAGTTAACTCCAGCGACTAAAGGTGGAGAAAGGTCACACAAGACGACTACATGGGCGTATTGGATAGGCGAAAAGACCAATTGACCTCTCGCTTTGTACGAGTATGCTTACATTTACTTGGGACCAGAAACAAACATCTCCAATTACTTCCGAAAACATGTCGGCAAAAAATACTATTTTCGTTCAATCAAAACAAAACGGTTTCTATTTAATTTATAACTACGCGTACACGAGATTTAGGAATTATTACAAATTTATTAAATGTTAAATTTCATTATATTTATATATTTATATATTATCATATTATATTTGTACATGAGATTATTGGATTAGTCGTGTACTATAACATGTTCCATAATATATTATTTTATTTTTATTTTATTTAATAAGGTAATCATACATCGTCTTTATATAAATACAAGGTACAAAAGAACAATTAAAAAAAGTAAGACCAATTACAGATTACACATAAATTTATCATGAATGCAGGAGGGGAAGGGAAAAAATAATTAAATTTAAAAAAAATATATATGTAAAAATATAAATATCAAATAATAAGTACATAAAAGGGAGAAGACATTGGATAACTCCAACTATACTTTCCTCCCCTTCTCTCTGCTTCCATGAACATTTATATTTCTTAGTAAAATTCACAACCATCAATAATTTATTAGATGCAGGTAGTAAGTGCGCATATGAATAAGTAAAAATTAAGAGTTGAAATTAAAAGCTAAAATAAAATTAAAAGTTAAAATAAAAATAAAAAGTTAAAATTAAAAGTTAAAATTAAAAATTGAATATTATTAATATTCAAAGCATTAATTTTGTGGTCCAACATTTTAATATTATGTTAATAAAATTTGTATAAAACCACTCACCGACTTATGACGAAGGTGTGTAGTGATATTTGCATGTTGGTGTAGTGTTGTTGTCCTGACGAAGAGACGGGTTACGTCTCGAAATCGGTAGACAGATAAGTCGGTGAGTGGTTTTATACAAATTTTATTAACATAATATTAAAAATTGAAATTTAAAGTTAAAATTTAAACTAAAAGTGAAAATTAAAAAAGTTAAAACTAAAAGATAAAATTAAAAGACAAAATAAAAGTTAAAAGTTAGGCGGTAGATAAATTTAAAATGTCTGACAGATCTGATAAAAATACAGTATTTACGGAAAATTAATAGAAATTGAAAAAAAAATCTGACAACAAAGATAAAAAGTGCGTATATTATATTTTTTGAAATTTATAATATGCTTTTATTTACCAAAATCTATAAATTTTGGTGGCTATTTTCAACGAATGACAAATAACTCACTATTAGAAAATGGAAATCAAATTGGGGTAGAGGGGGGTTCGAACCTCGGACCTCTGATCCGTGAGTCCGCAACACTAGCCACGGGACTACAATCCGATTCAAAATTTGTTTCAAATGGTTCATATACGGAAAAAAGGAATTAGTGTAGTTAGCCGTTCAATCGACGACGTCATAATCGTGAATCGTGGCGGTAAACACACATCTTAAAATAATTTTAGCAAACATGTTTCGTCTGAACCCGTTTGGCATGCCTTAATTAAAATATGTGTCCATATTGTATATTTTTGGACATCAAAGGGCCCAGTGATATTTCCAATATTCCTAAAAAATCGAAAAACGACTTCTTTGAATTTATATCGCCAAGCCGATTTTAAAATTCGATCACATAACCGAATATCGTACGCAACTACACTGGCTCAGTATCAGGCATGGAAGAAACACTTACAGTATATAACTTCTTCACAATATTTTAAATGTTCCCACTTCTCCTGTTTATCTAAGAGAGATCTTCAACCCTCTATCACAGCATGGGCTAACTCAACGTTCTAATAACGAGAGAACCCTTTCAATACCCATTCACCGCTTCATTTTTTTGCCTCCTCTTTCACAGTAGTAGCTGCTCGATTATGGGTTAATCTACCCAATAACGTCAGAAACGCCCCTTCTTTATTTACATTCAAACCACGCTTGAAGTGTCACTTCCTGAATATTCAAGTTTTTCCTTATTCTCCCTCTTTCCTTTCTTCTTTACCCTATCCTCTATTTATAGTAAAATGTAGATATTTAGTCTATTTTTACTTCTTCAAAAATATATTTTTATAAATATTATGTTTAATAAATAAATTATTAATAAACCAACAATATGTTCATATGCCACTGAAATTTCTCAAATTGAACGGTTGGGGCGGGTAGGAATAAATTGCCTTAAGGTAATATACCCGCCCTTATGCATATGTATTTAAAATTGTATATACATAAAGGGTTTAAATAAATAATTAAAATTAATCAATAAAACTCGGAACGATAAAATTACGCAGGGTAGATTGGTATTTTATAGTATTAAACTTGTTTTTATTTATTTAATACAGACGAATGCACTAACCAGTACACCACCAAGAGACCAACAAATCTCCGCTCGATTTCCTTTTGCAGAATTTTTATCTGAGATTGCATTAAATAAATAAAAAATACCAACTATACCTAAATGATCCACCCTAATTTTACCGTGCCGCGTGGATTTGGACGATATGTACGAAATGGGCTTTTGCGTCTGATAACATCACATAATCAGAAAAAAATGCAAATATGCAAAAAGTCAACTCTGTGCGATCACATGGTTTATTTTTTTATGCATAAAAAAACCTTAGAGTAGATGCAAATCATAAACATAATTAGGAATGGGTTACATTAATTTATCTAAATAGGTACAGTGCGTTCGGACATTTAAGTACCTTTTTTAAAAAAATATTAGTGCCTGTATGTGGAACAAGTAAACATACGAACATCGTTTGTGTCCGTACGCACAATATAATAATATAAGAAAATTTATTGTTACGCACACATAAAGCAGAAGTCATTTAAAATTTGAATGAACTGTGCGAGATTCGAACGATGAGTATTTATATTATTTTATCTTTGTAGTCTCTGGATGTTGCCACGACGCGCGTAACCAGTTATTTTACCGTCATAAAAGCTCTGCAAAAATGGCAGATAGGCGACTTTCGAATGGAACTGACGATATGATCAAGTGACCCAACGAACCCGATACACTGTAGAGGTGACCATGAAATGATTCGGCATTAAAGCCAAATAAATAAATAAAATTTTAAAAACTTGTTTATTCCCGTTAAAGATATTCCACATAGTAACAGCGCCCATCGTCCATACAACAAACATTTTACGAAGATACTTGTTGGACTCAATATTTTTTATAGCTATCAAAACTAACCTTTCAATGGAGAAAAAACATTTGCGTCCATTAAAATAAGCTAAACGAACTTTATGATAAGTGTCATTAGCATTTTGTAATATGCAAGCTATATAGAGTTATCAAATGCTATTAAAACTATTTTATAGATCATTAATATTAATTATTGACGTTTTACAGATACAGAAGAACTCCAATTTTCCTAATCAATTGGGACCGGACCCATTCGAATTATAAAAAAATCGGATAATTTTATATTTTTCGAAAAAAAGAGTATATTTTAATTAATTGCTGCATGTATGTTGAAAAAGAAAGATTGAAAATGAAAAACGAGCTTTTAATTAATTAAATAAAAAGGCGACACTTTCACATGTTAAGCAAAGTTACATGTGATGTACATTAGTACAGTATGTACGTACCGTACTGTAAACGAAAGTCATTGCTTGCTAAACATCTCTATCAAAGTAAGCTGTTTGACTATCATCAGTGACGACCGTAGTGCAGTGGTTAAGACGCTTGACTCACGCACAGAAGGTCCGGGTTCGATTCCGGGTGAGAACACAAAAATCAAATGTGATTTTTCTCAAGCCTGGATGTTTTGTTCTGTAATTCACCACTGTAATTGGGCCTCCTGGCCTGTTGTGGTGTAAAAAAAATTATTTATTTATAAAAAAATATATTTATTTATAAAATTTATTTATTTTATTCATCGTCCGTTTTCGGGCAGCAAAGTCGACATTTTGCAAATCGCAGAAAATTTCCGTCTTATTTTTTTTTTCTGAAAGCAATTCGAATGTTTAGCGATTTGGAAAGTCGGAGTTCGGATAATTGGAGTTCTACTGTGCTTACAAAATATTTTTTTCTAATACTTTCCTTCCATTTTAAAATGATTTTTTATAATCAATTTCTAGTACTTATTACGTTTAGGTATACACATACGATGCAATATGAGTTCACTTCAATCTCTAGCGTCTCTGTGTAACATTCACCAGTCTGCCTATGTTTAAACATCCACATTTCCTCAACTCTTCCATCTGTTGACTTATGCTATGTATAAGAGCTGAAACCTTTATTACGTGGGTGAGATTCATCCGGCTGAATCATAAATCAACGCCTATTAGGTTTCAGCTCTTTTACATCGCAAAAATCAACAGATAGAAGAGTTGAGGAAATGTGGATGTGGATCGCAAAATGGTGAATGTTACAGTGCGTAAAGTGGCCACTTAAACCAGTCAAGGACAGGTCATAAGCCCCGTAAATGCCTAGACTTCCATATTCCTTTCTCAAAAATGCTTTCGCTGTATGTTGCAACAAATTCATGACTATCTTGTATATTGCAAAAGCAGCACATAGCATTTTTTCTGTAGATTTAATTCGTTATTTTTTCCGTCGAAAATTCCTCAAGTGCGAATTACGCATAATGGCGTCCAGTTATGCAACTTTTATTAGTTTATTAACAATGTTTTTTAAAGAAATTATTTTAGTGAGAAAGAATTTGAGCACACAACCTTGTGAAAGATTATTCATTATAAAATTCGTTTTCATAACAAATCATTTAAATCTTTGTAAGTTATTTATTTCAATTATTTATTAATTTTGTAAATACTTAAAAAATCTTTTTTTTATCGTTTTGGTTTAATTATACCACCCTTATGATTTGTAAAGGAGGTGGCCATGACTTCAAATACTTCAAGTTTATTTAACATTGAGATTTTTAAAGTCCATCCTTCTACTCCATACAAAAGCACGGATAACACGTATGCTTATACGGCATTCCATCTCGTGTTCAATGTTTAACCTCAGGTCTCGATTGCTTAGGAGTTTTTGCATTTTGTATAAGGATGTCCTGCCTATCCCAGCTCTGGATTTTACTTTTAAGTCAGGATTCCACTCAGCAGATGTACCTATCCATGTAAATGTTTTAAGGGCGTTTATAAATAAATAAATGTACAAATAATAAAAAAGTAACGGGTTTTACAGAACACATTATTCGCACGTATTATTATTACTTTTTTCTTTAATTTATTATGATTTTTTCTTTGTATTTTAAAATGAGTATACATAAGTTACTAATACAAAATACACTATTATATAAACACGAAAAAAAATCCCACAAAGGCTTGGCCTGTGTGTGGGTATACATTATATTTCAAATTTCGATAAAGGCTCCTGGAAAAATACGATAGATGAGAGGAGGGTTTAAGAAGCAAACTAAGAAATCACCATTGGAGTAGTTATGAGATATTTGCGAAAAACTTGAATTGTGAGATTTATAATTACGCTTCACTAACTCAATGGAGAATGCTAGGTTTGCGGTGTCAATTAGACTAATTAAAATCTGTTTTGCAAGATTTAGATGCGGTTTTGAATTACGCTATTATTTAGGTAGGTCGGTTTTTATGTATAGTTTATGTCGGCATTCATGACTGATTTTCCGTTTTTGGTAGAGATTTCTAGGTTTGCTTCTAATAACCTGAGATATTAAAAAAATAAAAAAACAAGTCTTAATATTAAAACACATTTTTTGTCAATAAAAATAAGAAAATAATAATAGAAATACGGTATTCATTAAAAAAAAGCTATTTAAATCTGCTTTTTGTATCCATAATTTCAATCATACTTCAGCTATATAGGTGCGTGAGTTTTCACGGTCACTGTTATCAATATGTATATTTTTTGGGAGATCTCGTGTATGTTGGATTCGTTCCGACGAGTCATCTTTAGGGCAAACTGTGTGTTTTGTAGAAAAAGTATGTGTTTATGTACTAGTAATTTGTACCGTGTCGCAGTCGACAGTAGGCACATTCCGTGTCATGCTTGTAGTGTGTAGTGTGTGCCGGGGAGCATGATGAGTTTAACTTCAGCCCGTCGTCTTTATTTATGTTATTTGGGCGTTTGTGTGTTTCAAATGCCTCATTCATAATTCGTGCACTGTAATTTCTAGGTTTATGCAATCTTTGGTTCGAAAGCGAATATATGTCCTGTTTCTATAGTGTTTCGCTAATTCAAAATTTTCAGGGTGCCCAAGTGTGTACGCTCTTTTATATTCGTTATTTTTTTTCTTTGTTGTGTGCCCTATTTGTATAAAGTACACTTTATCCCATCGCTAGTGTTTAGTATAAAACAGCATTTATCGATATTATTCCTGGCCGAATACTTTTGTTTCCCATCCTTCCCTTAACCCATCCTTATGGTACCTATCTAAAATCAAGATAGAAGATTTTTTAAAATAGAACATTTGGATTTGGAAGAAAATAAACAAAATTTTGACATAACATAAGATTGCATAAGAATTCGGAAAGCGTCTTGCATCGTTGAAAAATTGATATTTTCAATTGTTCAATAATTCATAGCGAAATCATCCCGTGAGCCAATGGTAAAAACATCCTCATCGCATCAAAGGTAGGTCCATTCCTGTGATCCTTTCCTTTCTTCAAATATTCCAACTTTGTACACAATTGAATGACATTCTTTATTACATTATACAGTCCGCTTTTCGTTAACAACCAGTACAAATTAGTATAGATTACTAGTACACAGATAAATGTTTTTTTTGTATCTTCAGATAGCTCCTGCAATGTTAGTCGAACGATTTCACCCAAAAAAAAAATATTTTTTTTAATTTCCTGTACCTAAAATCTTAAGTGGAATTTTCGATTAAATCGATTAGCTTACTTTACACAACAGGGTTATAAAGAATGAATTGAAAATAATACAATACTTGCACACATCAACAGAAACATTAATTTCCGATCAACACAAATGAGTGAGTTTTGGCTGTCGGAAAGTATGCCACCCACTTTTACTTTCATTGTGTCACTATTACGTGAACGTACTACACAAGAACCTTCGTGCATTCGATTCAATTAAAATAAAATTGAATGAAGGCGCGATTAAATAAACAAACAAAAATAAAACCTGTTTAAGTACTAAATGCATCAAATATCCGTAATACCAAGCTGAATAGGTATTTTCACAAGTCAGAAATAACGTTAAAAATATTGAATGTTAAAACATTAACATTAAAATATTATTTATATATAGCAAGGATTTTTACATTCTAATGATATAACTATCAATGTATTCAAAATAATTTTTCATTTATAATTTTTTGATTTGAAAATGAAGCTTGTGTAGCTTTGAAATCGGTCGGTAGAAAAAAATTGTTGTTAAAAATAAAGTTGTTTTATATTGATTATATTATAACTAATAACTACAACATTAATGCTTCAAATATAAATTGAATTAATTTGTCTATTTGGGACCCGACTTTCATTCCAATTCAAATATCAATATGTAAGATACGTATATAAAAATAGAAATAAATATGTTTGTGTATAAATTATTGTAAATCAATACCATTACTTAATGGGGAAAAGGAAAAAAGAGGAAACAGGAAAGGAGGAGAGATTACGGAAGAGAAAGGTGATGTTTCTTCAGACGTGATTTAAACAGAGATACTGAGATACTGTAGTAACATGTTTGATGGTGGATGGGAGATGATTCCACAGTCGAGCCGCATGGACACTATATGAGTTAGAGGAGAAAGAGGAATTGTGGATGGGTATTAAGAGAGTGCCTTGAGAATTAAAACGAAGAAGTAAACCATGAACTGATAAGCGTTGAAATTTTTCGTGGAGGTATATAGGAGCGTTAGGACTAAATCCATTTCATATATTTTTTTATCGGTATTCGTTGTATGTAATATTTTCCTATTCGGAGTATTTGGATGTGTTCTTTTCTTTTTTAAATTAAAATCTATTCAGTTTGTTGTTGAAACGCGCTACACCACTTTTTGGGTAAACTCCTTTTACTTATTATTTTATTCTTATTATTTAAGGGGGGTTGTGCCAGATATTTAATGAATATTAAAATCATACGCTGTAAGTTTAGAATTACTTAACGTCCATTTTTTTCACATTAAAACACGAAGTTCTTCGTATTGGCGAAGGTTAAAGGCCGCTGAAATGTGGTTATCAGCTTCTCGGAAACAGTGACGTTATTGACGATACATGAAGAAATAACGTATTCCCCAGACACCGCTTGTGTACCCACGCTGAGTCTTACAGTCATTACTTATTTGAACGTGAAAATATTTTCAAGTTCGAGGAATATTACAATAATCTGTGTATATTTTATCAGCGGATAGCTGCGCGCTCTGCGATAGACTTGCTCGACAAGCGATACCATTTTACCCGGTGCTAATCAATTCACTAATGAGCCAATGGGAAGTTCAGTTTTTTTACTATTACATTTTCTATTGAACATAGGCAAAAAATGTATCAAAAATCGTCTCGTGTTTTTTTTTAACGGCATCGCATTACAAAAAATAGATTTACATACAAAATACGCGAGATAAAAGCTTTTTGTACGGCCGCGAGAGCGTTTGGAATATCACCCAAGAATCAAAAATATACACACTCAATATCTGTATGAGTATATATCTACATCATGAACCGAAATACTGTAAGGTGAGATTTTTTAAATTCAATTAAAATTACAGATTTACAGATTCATGAACTCATTATGACTTTTTAAGCTGTGCCCATGTTCAACCACAATAATTAACAAGGAGAAACAGATAGCAAAATAAATTTAATTATAATAACATCAGACAGGTTCAATATAAAAATATACGCGTTCTTCGAAACGTTCGAACGCTCTCTTACAATATCACTTGATTTAATTAAGTTCTCTACATAATCCCTGGAAAAAAAATTCAGGGCAGATATTTTTTCAGCGGTTTAGGACCTTACCTGATATAGTGGTGATATGAATATGGGAATACCATCCTTATTCTACCACTATGATAAGGGTGGTATTCCTATCGTAGTGAAATAATGATGTAGTTGTGATATTTCTTTTGCGGCTTGTAATTTTTTTTTAACCATTAATGAAGCATTTTAATACTGTAAATAACAAATTTAGTTTTTAACACACTATTTTTTCCTTAATTCGTTAAACTAAACACAACATTTACGACATTTGACCAGCAGATAAAATTTTGAGAGACACAATAGGGACGTCGAGCAATCGAAGACGGAATACGGGCTTATTTTGTATCGTAACCATTATTCTGTCCGTTTGAATCGATCAAGCCGTACATACCTAGTACCAATATCCGATTTAAAGAAATTCTCGGAAACTGATATGACAGATTTCAAATGACTAACGTTGTGTTGACGAAGTCCTATTTTATTGTAAGTATTATACGCGGCGCTACAGATTATTTAGCCTATTTCTTGGCCAAAGTTCCGTTAGAGGCATCAAGGATGAAAAAATGTGTTATTTTTTCGATCCTAACACAGGCATCGAAATACAGAAGAGCATTAAAAGAAAAAAAAAATCTGTTGATGAGGCATTATCCGCATTATTAGAAGCAAATATGACAAAGCACCAATACAATGTCGTCAGAAACTACTTTAGAAATTCCCAACTTACGAAATAATTCAAAGGCTAAAAAACTGCTTATTCAGACCGAGATTTTATCAAATTGACCGAAAAAAGTGCGGAAATACACAAGAAATTTTATATCATACGGTTAAGCGAATAATAATAATTTACTTATAATTCTGGTATGGCGAGTAAAAATATTTAGTAACTAAGGTTTTAAAATTAGGTTAGTTAGTTATTGAGTTCCGGACAAACGCAACGGCCTGATGCCATCAGGCGCGCAGAATCCGTTAAAATGACGGTTTAGTTTATCTCAAGCATGGCTGACCGTCCGATCTGGGGGCGGAAGTTCTCTCGCCATGTGGATGTGAGATAAGCGGAATAGTGAGGCCCAACTACCACTTTCCCTATCTTCAGATACCAGTCCAAAGTCCAAATGTTCCCGTTAGACACACTGTGATCGCACTCGACTACATGGTTTACATTGCAAATGCTAAATCCCCACTGGAACAATTATTACCTACTAAAACTAGATTATTACGGAATTTGAGTAGCAGATGCGTTCGGTCAAATCGACTGATCCAAGAAAAACAGCAGTAAGCCAATTATTCGCGACCGACCAAAACAATATTTTCAGCCGAAACCAAAAATTATTTAAATAAGTTAAGTCACACCAAAAATTAGTCGTTTTTATTGGTAAACCTTACGTTCGATAAAAGTGTTGAATAAATTTAATGCGTAAATTTGTTTATTTTTAGCGCTTTTTGGTTCATCGTTATGTTATACAAAACTTATTTATTTAATTATTCGACGGCTTACGCCTTTAACAAAGTATTAAACATGTAGTTATAAAAAACAATTATAATGAAACAAAATCCAAAACACCTGTACACAAGTAAAGAAAATATACAAAAACAGCAAAAAATAAAGGGTTAAAATATTTTTTTAAATGAAGTAATTGAAGTAACAGAGGCGATGTATCATAGTATAAACAGATAAACAAGTATTAACACTTGGTACATTTTTATAATTTAGAAAAGAAGTGATTAAAAAGTAATAATTTTAATTTGTATAAATATTTTTTTTTTATTAATTTCAATTTTAAAAAACCCGTTAGGGTTACATTAGAAATTTTATATTGTCTAGTCATTTTATGTCTCGTCTAGTCTAGTTAGTTCAGTCATCATTTGATTTTTCAGATTGATTTTAAATTTGTCTCCAGTAAAAGTTTTCAAGTAGTAAGGTAAGTCGTTGTAGTGTTTAAGTCCATTATGTAGTAAAAATTAAATAAACTAAATTTTCATGTTTGTTTGCTAACATGTGGAGCCGTGGAATAGGTGAGTATTTAGCATAGTTTGAACTATGCAAATCAACAGAAAGTAGTGCTTTGTCTCGTCCCACGCTGTCTTACATAAAAATTCACACAATTTAAAAGCTAGGGCCTGTCAAGAATATCATTTAATAACTTGAAAAGCAGCACTAAATCTGAAATTTCCCTTTTATCACTAATACATATTAATTTTAACTGCTTCATTAAACATTCATAGTTAAGCTCTTCAATTGTAATGTTAAATTTGAAATTCATACAACTTGTGTTGGACCTTCTTCACACTGTTTATATGGGTAACATAATTAGGTCATGTATAATATTTTTGATGCATCAACAGACCTAAACTCTTTTGTTGTTCTGATAACAAAGCCAAGGGTTTTTGTGGGTCTATTAACCATCTTATTCATATGGGTCAAAAAAGTTCATTAATATGTAACAGTTCTTCAATGTACACTATGGGAACTTCATAACTGTAAAGGAATGACAAAAATATAAATATGAAAGATCTTAGACCTACGAATTATAGTCAGCAAATCACAAAATCGTAGTTATTTTTTATGTCAGACAATGACAATACAATAACTAATTATTTAAATGGACAACAATCCAATATCTCGAATTGAGCTATATTTCAGATATGAATATATGAACCCGAGTACGGTCGAACGTAATCCGACACATCCCGACCGCAGGTTTAGTCTGAGCCGAAGTTTCGGCCAAATTTTGGACGAAACCGAAATTTCGGTCGGTCACTACCAATTACGTTTATTTTCTGTTTTCAAACATGACAATTTCGGAATAGGGTCGTTTCAGATTTTATTATACACGTATTTTTTAAATAAGTAAAAATACAATTATTTTTGCCGTGCGACCTCGGATAAATTTTCTACAGCAGTTTAAAATACGCATATTTTGGATTACTTAAAAACGAAACGTTTCGCACCCTATGGAACAAACGTCACGTATCACGTTAAAGCGTTATACTTTTGGACAATGTTTGTTGAAAGCTCAGTCATGACGTATGACGTCAAAGCGATGTGCCGCCAACAGCGAGTAGTTTTGTATGTGCTCATCATAAAACCCAAAAATTATGAATGAAATCTTGTTTTATATGCATTAATAGTTATATCATTAGAATCGTAAATATTTCATATATTTTCAACGTTATTTCAAATTTTAGAAAATACCCTATTCAGATTAAAAATGAGTTCGGGAAATGAGAACTCTTTGGCCCGCCAAAGATTTCTGAATCGTCCGTTCAGCCCGACTGTTAAAAAGGTTGAACAGCCTTGCCCTACCAGTTTCAATCATATTTAAAAACAATCGCTTTGAAAAAAAATGGAACTCTACTGCTTAATTTGGCTGTTTTCATATAAGGCTGTGTAGAATATTGTCATTCTTTTATCATGACCAAATTGCTATTGAGCAGCGTAAAAAAACTGTGTTTATTTCCATGTATAACCCCGTTACAAAAGTCCATTTCAACTGTGGTGTTTAATAAATATTTAACATTAAGAAATACTGCAGCGTAGAACCACCATTAAAATCAAAATGTCATGTCCACCCTGCCTGGAATCGAACCCGGGACTTCAAGCATGGTAAGTGAACACGTCAACCACAGCACTACGAGGCGGACTTATCTTTTAATAAAGGGTTAAAAGTGCTAATAATTACAAGTTGGTAATAGAAGTAAGATCTTAGAATAAGTGCTTACTTATACATCAAATTATTGAATGAATGCTTTGGCATGTTACCTCTAAGGTATGCAAACATTATCTCTTGGAGCCAATATGTTAACGGCTAACACTGTCATAACAATAACAACAACATCTCTCGGATCTACATTTAAGATATTTTAGAACATTGGACTTGAGTCAAACAACTTACCTCTACTTACTTTACAATGCCAAACGCTGTAAATATTATACTTTACCACCTCGGAACTAATTTTATGTTGTATTTTGTATGAAGAGCACTGTGCAATGATGAGGAACTTCAGCCCTACGGAAAATTGGTCAAAAATGTTTTCTATTGCGCGGTAATAATTTGAGATTGGGGCATTTGATTGTGTTATTTTTCGTACATTTCTGGAAAATGTACGAAAAATATATTTGGATAAAAACCAACTACTTTGAACGACGTCACCAATAATAAGAGAGCTGTGGAAGATATCCGGATTACTTACCGTCAACGGACCAATCAGCAGACCGAGAATAAGCGGAAGAGAACCTCGGACGTCAGATGCGGAGTAATTCCAGAAATACAAAACTTAAAAAATCAAAGCGCTGATAATTCGATATATGAAAATAGAAAGAAAAAAAATGGGTTAGTTTAATAGTCTATTAAAAAATAACAAAAATAGAACATCCTCATTATTAATATCGCTGGCCCAAAGCAACAGTGAGATATGTCTGAAGAACATATTCTGAGATTATCAGACTTTGAGGTGTGCACTGTGGAAAAGGTCCGAATAAAATTATTTGAAGAATAGCATATTTTGAATAACATATTTTCTTACTTCAATATTTTTTTTGAAAACGTTAATTTATTAACATATTTAAGTAAACACAAAATCGGATATTTCGGGTTTATCTTACTGTTGCTTTGATTATCAGCGCTATGATTTTTTAAAGTCTTGTATTTCTGAAATAACTCCGCGTGTGACGTCAGAGGTTCTCTTCCGCTTATTCTCGATCAGTTCTGTCCATTGACGGGAAGCAAACCGAAAATCTTCCATAACTCTCTTATCATTGGTTGATTCATATGAACTAGTGACGTCGATCAAAGCGGTCCGTTTTTATAAAAATATTTTTAATTTTTTTTTTCGTACATTTTCAGGAAACTTTATGGTACAATGTAATGCTCCAATTTTTACCGCGCGCAAGAAAACATTTATTGTATCTAATTTCCCGTAAGGCTGAAGTTCCTCATTACTTCAAATAATGTTATTGATTGTACTTGCTTATGTAGTTTGAAAAAAATATATATTATAATAGAGATATAATAGATGAAGACATAATAGATGGGGTTGTATTTTTCAGTTAGATCTACGAAACTACACCGATGATTTCAACCGCAACCCTGGAAACATTTTTCCCTATTTTAGGATGCGGAAAGAGTATTAGAAAACGTGTATTATTGAAAATCTTAAATGAATGACCTCGTGCGACCTACCGCAGCGAGGGTACAGTAGACCCCTCCGCCCGCCAAGTCATGACGAGTATAGGAGGGTTGTTTAGTGGGGCGGGCGGGTGTAGAGGAATGCGCATGCGCTGGCATCGACCGCAGATATCTTCACGGCTCCATAATAGAAATAAATATTATTCTAAATGTCATAATAATTAAACATCCACTTTATTTTAATCGTAGTATTTATTAAAAATCATTTTAAAGCAAACAAAAATATGCATGAACTCAAGTTGGTATGTTCAAAGGGATATAAATAAGCGGTAAATTTGAGAAATACCTTCTTTGTCGACGATTCATCGGATTAAAAAATATTATTAATTATTCCTGGGCCCCGATTACAATGGGAGGTTAACAGAGTTATCTTCTACTCTCTATAAACAAAAACCGATATTTGTGTACGAAAATGAGTATGTATATTTGCATGAACATTTAAATTATCTTTATCGGTAACCTATAATTGAACATGTTTAGAAGAAAAATTGTACGCATATTCTGCTTTTATTTTATTAGCATAAACGGCAAATCTGGCTTTTACAAAAATTTATAATACTAACATATTTGGCTTAGTATTTTTATTGAAAAAAACATAAATTTCCTTTTACCTAAGATTTATTTAAAAAAATAAACCTAAACCCTAAGAATAAATGTAAATGTTAAGTACTGTTTCATACAGCTGGGCAAAGTGAACAAAAAATGTATGTATTATGAAATGTATAAATAAATATACATAATTACCAATCACCACCTTTGAAAAAGTTCAAAAGGTTTGTTCTATAGGAAGAATACCGTACACTAAATATATCTGATACAGAAAACTCAATTTTACTTTGTAGATAAAATTAAAGATAAATGTTAACTTCCCATTGTAATCGGTGCCCTAAAAGGGATAAGTATTGCTTAGTGCGATTTTAGCATATTATAATAATTTTCTTTTAACCTTTTACATAACGCATAAACATTTTTGTATTTTTTTTTATTTAAAAATGTACGGAAAAAATCTTATATTTCTACAGAATCAACGCAAAAGGTAGGAAAAGTTCGTCCCAAAGTTTGCCGAATGCTATATTTTTTTGTTCTTAAAATATTTTTTTATTTATTTTATTTATTTATTTTATTGGGTAAACAAACAGTATGTAAACAAATATTGACAATTTCTTTGTATATAATGATCGGTATAATGTAACACCTAACTGATAAACTAGTGAAGGTAGCTAGATAATTAAAGACATAAATGGATGAAGGCATCATGTCGCCAACTTTTAAAAATGTACCTTTTTACATCAATTAAGAGATAGGTACAGCACTTTAAAAAAGTAACAAAACTTTTTTTGAAAGCGAATGAAGGTGTTATTTTATCAATAATTTTACTGGCGTTCAAAACTTAAATCTCAGATATCGCCACTTTTTGTCACATTACACCTCTATCCACTGATGTGTTCAACAAATACTTACTTAAGCAAGTAACTTATTATCGTTTGGAAAATTCGAGTTAATGGGCACATTTTTTATTTCAATTCAATAATTATTTTCCGTGTCTAAGTAGTTGAAAACAGTTTTATATGCGAACTAGAACGATGGCTACTCTCAGGTAAAAATTCTGAAAAATCACGCTTGAAGTCCCGAATTCAATTCCCGGCAGGTTTAGCGTGAAATATTTATTTTAACCCTTTCATCCCGGGTGTTCATTAAATACACGATATTTCAGATTTATTTATTCTCCCACACAGAAATTAAAAAGCGGCGAGTTTATTTTAAAATGACTAGTATCTCTAAGTACGACTCTATTTTTTTGCCCAAGTAAGTAGTCGTCATTACACCGAAAACTTCATTCTTTATTTGACAGCTGACTTCTGGCTGATGTGCTTGTTTTGGAACGAATTTTAGTCGTCCTTTCAAATGATAGTTTAGCCAAGTTTTCAAAATACTCGTAATTCACTAAAATTTAACTGATTTGATCGAATAAACATACATTGGAAGATTATGTTACACAATATGTTACATTAACTTTTTCGATTTATTATCAGTTTAATACCCATTGTTCAATTAAATTTAAATTAAATATCATATAAAGTATAAAAGATAAAAAAAATATTACAAATATATAAAAAAAAATCAAATAATCTCTTTAGTAAGTACATAATGGTTTTTATATCCACAGAAATTAATTTTAGGTCTGAAGGGGATAAATGGTGTTTACTGCAATATTGGACTATCCCTGGACCGCTGCCTAAAACAGATTATCAAAGTACGATGCATTTAGTATACCAAAGCACTACCACTGGGTGCGGAAAGGTTTAAAATTAATCTAAAAAATCAACAAAAAAAAAAGGTTAAAAATCTAATTGTTTAGAAAAAATATGCTTAAGAATAAAATTTATTGAATATTTTAAGCCAAGGGATTAGTGATAGTCAAAACTGATATTGGGTATGTGGTTTTCTAGATACAAGTTAAGAAAATTAAAAATTAATTATATGTCAATAATCAAAAAAAATATAACACATTCTGTTTACATATAAACGTTCTTTGTATTAATTGAAAACTAAATACAAAAACCAACCCTTCCCACGGGAAAAGTTAAATGTTTGTATCATCCCCAGTCAAAAAGTTAAACTTCTCGTAGGTTATTTGGTCCGCTCATGGTTTCACAAGCGTACAGGGTTTTTACAAAAAATGCGAGGGTTTTTAATTTTTTCAAAGCTATTATTTATGGTGCTTAATGCATTTATAAAAACAATAGTAGTGCCTTCCTAAATAAACGAACCTTATTATTTTACAAATTTTGAAACAATGTCCTTGTATTATTATCAAAATATTTTTTTACGTCAGTAGTCAGTACATACTTATATATTTTTTGAAAACTAAAAATTCGATGACAGTAAAAAAAACATTTAAAGTTCTAGAATTTCCCTTTAAAAAAATCTAAAACTTATCCAAGTAATGAGTAAGCTAAATGTTATTTAATATTTCATGTTCAATAATAATGATATCTTGCTGATTCTCCGAAATGGATAGCGCGTTTGCCTACTACGCAAGAGGTTCAATTCCCGACATGACTCACAAAAAAATATTTACACTAGAAGATTTTATAATCCCTGGACTGGCACTTCAAGCATAAGATTAATTATCTATTGTTTTTTTGCAAGTGAAGTGATACGGAGTAGCTCTACACGAGTATGCCTTTTTGTCATTGTCTTTGGTCATATGTAAATAAAAAAAAAACTATAAATTGTCCTATACTTTTGGCGTATTGTAAATATTTTTTTTGTTATGGCTTTAGTTTTCTTCTTAAAAAAACCTACTTTTTCGTAAAATACATTTCGTACGTGGTAAAAAATTTCGCGTGGCGATTTTATGCGATCAGGCCTTTTTTATACTCGCACATAAAGGTGGGACAAACTAATGATAATACAATCGAATGCTTAATTAGTATTATATTCCAAGTAAAAGTTTACCAAATAAAATATGTTCGCGGAATATGCAGTTATTTTGTGGTAAGACGGTGTTTGTTCGGGAGCGTCACTTTAATAACCTGTCTCCCTCTCACCTGATGATCCATAATATACATCTGTCTGCTACGCTCACTACCCCACACCTGTATAACGAGTTTATGCTAGTCAGGTGACGCGGAAGCCACTGCATAAAAAGACATAAACTAATAATAGGTTAACAATGCACACGTTATCAAATTCTTAGTAACTTTTGTTGTATTTCGTTTAATTTGCTTGGATTTTGATGCTGGGTCCGCTTTACCTTTACACGCATGCCTAGAATATTTTGTAACGTCCATTTCGTAACTGTCAAGTGTTTTTTAAACCTATAATATATATTTTTTAAAGAAATACATTTGCTTTATTTTTAATCTCGCAGTTATTTCAATCTGCACTGGCAAAATTGACGAAATGTTAAATAAATTCGGTCGGTACATTATGAAAGTCTTTGGAACTACAAAAATAGTCAGTATTTTTTTATCTAGCAATGAATGGCATGCCGAAAAGTAGGTTACCAAATGTATTAGAAACGTATTATTTAATTGAGTAAAAGAAGTTCGTTCGATGATAAATAAAGATAAAACAATAGACATTCTGACAACATAATCCTTTTACCATTATTTTAAAAATATCATGAGCATGTTTTTTTTAAAGAATATTCACATATTTAATTTGTTTTCAATACAGAAGATAAACGTGAAGTAATATTTGATTGCATTGTTTTATGTTAATAGTATCTAACATTTATAGTATTTATAACGGTACTGAAAAATTTGTTTTATCAAAAAGAGATAATCTTCAAAAACACATAAATTTCAGTACTGGTCAAAGGAAACATAAAACAACCAAAAGTAAGTATGAATCATAATATTGCATTACCTATCTATCCAATATTTTATATTATTTTGCCAACAGCGTGGACTTAAAACAAACATTAACATAAGAATCGTAAAAAATACAACATCCTGATTGTACTTTCAGGAATTTGGGAATAAATATTTATGTACGACTTTTTATATCTTGTATGTAGAGTTGTAAATTTAAAAATTATTGTCACAATTCAAAGATAAATTGGTTTTGAAAGGAGGGCGGTGAATAATGACATGTTTATTGTGTGACTGAATCCGAATATTGACGGAAATTGCACCAAATTAAATAATATACGCAAATTGTACGTAGAAAAATGTCTCCTCATTCCAATCGAGCAAATAATACAATATGTAGGTACTAACATCCTGTTCCCTAACTTGACAGCACAAGGAAACGCTACGAAGCTGATAAATAATATTGACATAATATTATGAATAAAGAATATCTGATTTGGTTTTAGCTTTTAATACAATGAAGCCGAAAAGAAGTTGGTCACAATATGACAGTGCTTCCAATTTAGATGAATTATTACGAGGTCAAGGTGAGATCGATACAGTTTGTGAAAAACGTAACACTGGGGCGTTTTAACAGAATTATTCTGAATATTACACAATATATAGCGAAAAACATCACTTACAATCTAAATGTTTCTTTTTCGGTCCTATCATTTCCTCCGTAGTGGCTTTGCATACTGATTTGGCCAGTCCCTGACCGGCTATGCTGTGCCTCGCCGCTAACAATCTGTCGTTTATAGTCTGCCCAGCCATTTTTACACTAATTCTTTACATAAACTATTCACTATTTACACTAATCGGGGTACGGCGACCCCTTTATCACAATGTTTCCCACGGCACAATCACCACTCGCGAAAAACTCGACAATGACAGGTCAGCTGTGACACCAGCGCCGAACCAAGCTGAACTTACTGAACTAAAATGTAAGATGGCGATCTTGCGCAGCTGTGACGTCAAAGTTCAATTTAGCGACTATATTCATATTAAAATAGTGTTTTCTTTTTCTTGAAATAAATAATAATGTGTAACGGTGTGGCAATATTTATTTATTTGAACTATTACCTTATATATTTATATCATTAATGTTTAATTTATCATCATATAATAATTTATTGTAGAGTGTGGGCGTGACATTGTTATTATTTAAAAATAATTTAATATAAATTGTTTAAATATTACATTAGATACTTTATCTACATGACACTGTGAACGAATAATGTCGACCAGGGTTAAAAAACATGTTATGTCGCAGGTAATAAATAATTTATCACTAGTATATTACTTCGGCTTTTATATGTTTAGTTTATATTTTATAACCCTAAAATAATGTATTTTGACGTTTCATGTATAGCCATGTACAAAATATGTGATATTTGAGTAAAAACGCACCTTAAAAAAATGGTACCTACCTTTTTTTTTAATATTTACGATATCCATAAAATTAAAAGAGGTGTGATATTGAGAATGCAGTATTAAATATCTTAAAGTAATTACTACTACTATTGATATTTTTTTGTAAAAATAAAATACTGGCTTACTACAAAATTGTATTGCTATAATAAATAAATTAACATGATCTTCCATGAAAATTTTTCCCTAAAAAGCTTGAATACTTATGTTTTTTTTTACATATAAAGAGAAATACTCGAGTTTTTATCATCAACTCAAATATTTAAATTTTCAGACCATTTCCTAAAAGTCGTAAATAACTTGTGCTGGAAAAATTAAAATAGAGTTTTGTAGAGTGGGATTTGAGCCTCGGACTTTTGGCCCGTGAGTCTACAATACTACCACGGGACCACAACCCGGTTTGAATGCCCGGTTCAATGTTATTCGACGATTAACATACTTGAACAGTTTTCCATCACTGTCTTGAGTCTATAGAGAGAAGTAGGGACTGTTGGTTTTTACTTGCACCTACATATGAACATGTTATGCATTCATTTCTTCAAATCAATATTAAAATAACCTTCAAGCGGGTAATAAACAGGCGATAAATTAATTTCTAAATAATTGGAATTCTTTACCAACAGGTGGCTCATCTCTGTGGCAATGGAAATCCTTACATTATTGGAAATAAACCAGCCTATCGGATATTAAATAGTAAGAGTAATAAATTATTTAAAGTGCATTTGCCGTTTGGAGATTCGAAAAATATGAAAGAATTCATAAAATCTGTAAATGTTTCATCGCTTGACTTTATAAATAACATAACTGAAAATCAAAATAAAGGCTTCAAAGGTGTGGATTTCGAAGTCGATAATAATTTCTTTATAAAAAATACATTAGATGATTTGATTAATCCAATTATAGAAAAGCCAGCACACCCGCAGAAAATTGTTATTGATTACAGCTCTCCTAATATTGCTAAACCATTTCACGTTGGACATTTGCGCTCAACTATTATCGGTAATTTTATAGGAAATATCAATTCCTATTTAAATGAGAAAGTTGTTAGAATAAATTATATGGGTGATTGGGGAACTCAGTTTGGATTATTGCAAGTTGGAGTAGACCTCTCCAACTACAGCATTGAACAAATTAAAGAAAATCCTATTCAATTACTTTATAATGCATATGTCAAAGCAAACACCCTTGCAGAAACTGATAGTACCATAAGCGAAAGAGCAAAACAAGCATTCAGTCAAATGGAAAATGAAGAACTCGAAGATATTTCAAAGTGGGAGGCCTACAAAGAATTCACAGTTGAAGAATTAAAAGGCATTTATAACAGATTAGGTGTTACTTTTGACGAGTATCATTGGGAATCAATGTACAGTTCTAAACAAATACACAATATTATAGTGGACTTGGAAAATCAAGGAATAATTAAGACTGATGATACTGGAAAAAAATATGCCTCTGTGATTGGTAGAAATGTTACTGTGCTCAAAAGCGATGGGTCAACTCTCTACTTAACAAGGGATATAGCTGCTGTTTTGGATAGGTTTAAGCGTTATTCATTTGACCAAATGTTATATGTAGTAGATAATGCTCAAACAGATCACTTCAGATCATTGTTTGCAATTATAGATCAAATGAATGTTCCTTTTAAAAATTCTTGCAAACATGTTAAATTTGGTCGCGTTAAAGGAATGAGCACCCGAAGAGGAAAGATTGTTTTTCTGAAAGACATTTTAAATGAAGCCAGAGACAAAATGCATCAACAACAAAAGGATTCACTGAGTAAGTTAAATTTTAATCAATACTGTCACTGTGTAGAAAGAAGTGACCAACAAAAATATAATTTTTTGTATATTTCCATACTTTTAGTTATTTTTTTGTTTAATATGACGCCACAAATGTTTGTTGGCAATTGTTTGGTAACTAAAATGGGGGATATTCTCAATGTGTTCACCTACACTTACTAATAAAAATTATTTTGTTTACCCATGATGTAAACTTTGAAAAGATACTTCCTTTCTGCCGATGTAATCAAATATATTCCTCACACAAGAATATTCCAAACACTAAACACATTGGTTTGATAAAAGTTACAGCAAAATGTTATCCACTGAAACTGTTCGTGTTAACCATGTGACCAATACGAGTTACTGGTCAAATATATGTGCAGGTTACAAGATTTTACATCTTGCTCATATAAATTTTAATTCTTGATTACATACTTACATAAATATAGAAGCTTGCTTGTGACATAATGCTATGATATTATGTATAATAGAGGTGCCTACTAAAATATGAGTTTTAATGATACCTTGACTATCTGTCTAAGTAAAACACTTCCCGTGATAGGAATATAATGTCTAAGTTTTCTTTTGTTAATTTCTTTCTAATCACTTGATTTATGTTTATTTTTCAGCAACCAAAGTAAGCTTAGATGATGAAACAATAAGTGATGTGTTGGGAACAACAGCCGTGATAATAAATGATTTAAAACAACGCAGACATAATGATTATGAATTTTCCTGGGAGAATGCATTACGGAGTTCAGGAGATACGGGTATTAGGCTTCAATATCTTCATTGCCGACTGTGGAGTATGGAACAAAACTCGGGAGTCCAAATTCCTTCTATTTGCAAACCTGAGTTCATCAAAGAGCCTGAAGCATTAAAGCTAGTTAATGAATTAGCAAGATTTGAAGAAGTTGTGGAGAGATCAAGATATGAAATGGAAGCTTACATTTTAGTTATGTATTTATTCAAAGTAAGTAGTGTTGTAAATAATGCAATTAAAGTATTACAGGTTAAGAATCAAGAGAAGGACTTGGGAGAGCAACGTTTATTATTATTTCATGCAGCAAGGGTAGTTGTAAAGACAGGTCTACAACTATTAGGAGTCACACCGCTTAACCAAATGTAAATAACTAATTTATATATTATATTTCAATGGATAAAGAAACTGTTTTAATGACTTTAGTTTTCTATCAAACGCAAATAAAATGAAAACAATGAAGGTACTTTTTAAAAAAATAAAAAGGAAAATTGCTTTCTTATGATTTATCCAAATGAATAAATTTTTGTGACCATTTTCAATGAGTTATAAATAAGTCACTATTGTACGATGGGAATCAAGTTGGGGTAGAGTATGGTTTGAACCTCAGACCTCTGATCTGTGAATCTGGTATACTAGCCACGGGACCACGACCCGATACAAAATATTTTTTATTTCTATCTTTGTAAAATACTGATAAATAAACCCTTTCATTAAATACTTTTACATAAATTCCGCTAGATGTCGGAAAGAAAAAAATATTGATGTCATCAATGTTTGCACTAAAAATTCTAGATGTGAGATATGAGGATATGTTAATAGTGTTTTTAAGAATCATATAATTCTGGACACAAGGACTATAGTTTTAATCACATTCTGTCATCCCTGTAATGTTAAAATGCTAAATATTTTGTTTGTATGTTTCGGTCTCAAAAGAAAACAAACTCGCTTTTTGTTATAATTTCTCCGTACACAAATACTGTATGAATAAATATACAGCTAGTTTTTTCATAAAAGTTATCTTTATCTTTTTTAGTTTTTATAGAAAATATATTAAATATAAATTTAAATTAACAATTTATTTTATGCACTTTCTGATCATCTTATTTTTCACTGTTTGTCTAGTTCGTTATAGTTGGATTGGAGTAGAATGGTAAGGAATCAAACAACGGTTAATGTTTGTTAGCCTATTTTCAAGAATATTTTTTTATTAGCCAAGTTGTTCATATTTTAAAAAGTTTATTTTCTTGGCATTTAAGTTACATACTCACACACTATACATACAATTTAAAATAAACTTATGACGTAAATTGGATACTATATAAAACATATTTTGTACATTATTTACATAAAAAATAATTAAAAGGCTATAAAAAAATGGATAGTAGAGGTGGGTAGAAATAAAATGAATTCTCTCATTCGCCCAAACCAATATTGAATCACCTGCTCCACAAACAAATAGTTTATGTTATGTTTTTGTTCTTTTATTGTGCGTTTTATAATATAGGTATACAGATATTAAATATAAACATTAAAAGGCAGTGTTTAAAATTGTCTTAACATTTTGTAATTTCTGTCTGTATATTATGTCTGATTGGTATATTCTCACATGTAAAAAAATTAAAAAAGTTTATTGTTACTTGTCATCGGCACAGGTAAGTCCAGTGAGGTCACATTATTTTTATTATTTATTATTGTTTATAATGTGAATATAAAATAAAAAAATCATTACAAAAGTACACTTCAAAACCCATGATATAATGTTAAATAAATAAAAAGTGCCATAGTAACATTTTTTGTAATTGACATTGTATACAAAGAGTTTTTAAATAACATTTTTCATTTGTTATTCCCTTTTCTTACCTAATGATGCATAGGGCTCTGCATTAGTGCACGAACAGCAGCTGATCTTAATAATTTCTTTTGTACCATAAAGGTTAGGGGATCAGTCATATGCTTCAGGTGCCAGTCAAGGAACTATGAAATATTCCAGTTTTAAACACCCTTTTAAATAAATATTTCCTGTCGGCCTTGTTAGGAATCGAACCTAAGACCTCTTGCATGGTAAGCAAAAGCGCTGACCATTTGACCACGAGGCGGACATAAAAAAACTATTTTGCAAAAATTCGGCTTTTTATCATTGTTGAATGTTTATATTTTATTTATGAATACACTTTGTTTTGGTTATTTTTTAAACAAATGCCAAATAAGTTTTTGTTGTTTATAGTCTTCACCAAATAATATTCTCCCTGTCTTTTCATTCAGTGATCACCTATTTCTACCCTCACATGAATTTTAGCATAATTTTTATCTTTTATTACAATTTGACAGATTATTACTACACGACCCACCTATAATTATGCAAAATCTTGTGAATTTTGACATAAAACCTCCATTCTTATACCACCAATCATTATTTCAATAAAACATACTTTAGGATTTGTGACGTATAATTCCAAACACCTTTTTAATCAAAAATGAAAAAAAAAAATGTCTAAATGTAATTTTGTAGATAAAAAATAAAACTTCAAATTTTTCTTGGGTAATTTGTTTTAAATTCCACTATAAATTACTGTACAAAAAACAAAACAATGTTTTAGTTGCTTGCCAAAACCCTTTTTATAAATTGAAGTGTTTTTTATTATTTCTTTAGGTTTTTGGAACAAGTTGGTAACTAACATTTTACTAGTTGTGAGATATTGCACTTTTAAATTTAAAAGCTCATCCCGAATCAACAATTTAAATAAAAGGGCTAGTTAGAAATTATAAAACATTCTCTTTATTATTTATAAAATATAACATATTTTTATTTACTTTTTAAACACTGATTATTTGATGCCGGTTATGAAGAAATGACATTTTAGAAAATTTGTAGTTACCAACTTCTGTCAGAAACCCATAAATATATGCATTTTGTTGAAAATCCATTTTATGGAGGTTTGGAAGCGAACGACTTATTTTTACAAAATTAGTTTTGTAAAAATTATACTTTTAATATAATACTTATTTTTTATAAATGATCTATCTAATAAAGATAATTTTAATAATACGTTTATCTTGCAAATAATTTGTAATACTATAAATACTTTTTATTTCTTCGATAACCTACCACAAAATAAATGAAAAATTAATATTGCAGCAATTTTAAATGTATTTTAACAGTCAATACGGCTAAGAATATTTACAATGCGAATGTTGATGGATGCAGAAATAGAGGAAGACCGAGAAAGACATGGCATGACCAAATCCAACAAATACTTAAAGATGGACATGTCAAAAGTCGGAATAATCGGCGCGCGTGCATGAGAAGATGTATGAATGTAGAGGAAGCGAGATCTGTATGCAAAGATAGAGTGTTGTGGCGTTCTATCCTCTCTGCCTACCCTTACGGGGAAACGGCGTGATGGTTTGTTTGTTTGTATATTATCAATATTGTATTCAATGGCACATTTTAATTATATTATGTAGTCATATAATTAAACTAAAAAATACATGAAAAAGCATGTTAGAATACTGTTTACAGTCTGTTAAAAAAATATTTTGTATACTGGCAATACTGAATGCATTGTTTTGTGATTAGAAGCATCATTCCCAGAGGGGGTGTTAGAAACAGTAGGTACTGAAATAGAATGGTCATAGCATGACATAATTACCCACATTGTCATAGTATTCGCTAAGCATGTAACATGCTTTGCTTTTTTTTAACCTAAAATGTAAGTTATAAAAAAAATACTAAAAATTAATAAAAAAGTTAGTCGTGGTACCTGCTTAGCAAATAGCATGACACTGTATGCCTCTGTTTTTGAAGTGTTGTCATAAGAATAAAGCTACATTTTTTTATCAATATTTTTTTATCAAAAAAATTGCTGTGTTAAATTTGCATTCAGCGACAAAAAAATTTACGTAAAAAGTTAAAAAAGATCTAAATATAAATTAAAGTTCTTACACACCGAAGCAATTCTTTACCATATACAAATATCTAGATTTTAAAATCGATAAAATCAGAACTTTTTAGACAATCTATAATTTTCTTACTCAATGCCACATTAAAAAGATTTCCAGTAAATGTAGAGTTCACTGTATAACAATAAAACCATTATAAATACATATGTGTCAACATCATGTATATATTACAACTTCAAAAGTTTGAAATTGAAAGCCCGTTAACATTATTAAAGCAGAACTTAATTAGCACATGATATTTTACTGTGACATGTAAATATTGAACTTATAATTTGGTTTTAAAATTTAGTAGGTAATAATTACCCGCTAAAGTTATTTACAGATCCATAAGTATTTAATTATTTAAATTGTAAAATCCTATCTTTATTATTTTATTGTCATCTAAAATCTAGTGGATATTTTTCATTTACTTGTGCTTGTTACAAAATATATTGGAGTTACTCAGTTCATATTGTCACCCAACAGAAATGGGAGAGTGTTTTGGACTATGGAACATATTGTTTCGGTTTGTGCTTCCAGAAGATTGGTCTTCATCAGAACCATTATCGCTGTCCATTTCACCCGATTCTGGGGTTGATAGATTATTGGCCCTGCGGTATTTTGCCCTTCGGTTTTGAAACCATGTTTTCACCTGAAATTTGAGATAAAGCAAGTAAAAAACGACTTGTCAGAAGAAAGGATACACAAAACAGCCTGTATTTATTAAAACACTCAGTAGGTAGATATCAACCTCAAATTATTGTATTGGTTAATAAAAAAAATAAGTTTGCAGTATTAAAAGAACAAACATTACAGATTCATACATAAAATTTTCGTTGTTTTTGTTTGCATACTGTTTTAGATGCACATTATACGTAACTAACTCAACTAAATTCATACTAATATTATGTCATAACACATGTTCAAAGTGACATTGCAAACAAAATTTCATTCTTCAAATCCGCACATGAGTTGGCAATGTTTGAAGTATGGACAACCATTATACTACGAGGCAGATTTATCTCTACTCGATTTCCTTATTACAGATTACCTTACTATTTAGGGAAACAAACTTCATACATTTTTTGTTTATTCATTCGGCTTATATTGTTATTGTACTCAAAAAGTGTAGGTACAGTTTTAAAATCTATCTGCTGTCTGGAAAGGACATCAAAATTGCAAAATCATGATCAATTATTTTTTAATAATGTATTATTATATCTTTTCTATGGAGCTCTTTATTTATTTTATTTTATTTGGGAAATCAACAGTTCTACATACATATTTTTAGTAAACAAACAGATATAGTGTATAAACTCAGAACTAATAACAAATTTCCACATAGTATACAAAGTTAGTAAAGAAAATATATTACATATCAAATAAATACATACAATTTATACATATAAAAATGTTATTTTCATGTACTCATCAATAATCAAAGATTTTTTAAATATTTATTTTAAGTTACTGTAAATTGGGCGGGATAAGGACAAAAATGCTTGAAGAGAGGATAAGGAGGGGAGGGGAGACGTACATATTTATTATTATAATGTCTACTAAGTTACATAATACATTTTAATGACATTATTCAAATTATTGTTATAATATACCTGTTTTAAATCTATAACGGTAATAATTGTTTGTGTTTTTACCTATGTTTAATGTACAAACATGTGTTTGTAAAAAGAAAACAGATGCAATTTTTGGTACCTACCTAGGTATTTTATCGAATAGCTAATCAGTAAACTTTCTCTTAACTTACTAAAGTAATTATTCATTTCATATTATTAGGTGATCATAATCATTACTTCTGCAATGCTCTAAATAGGTTGAAAAATATTGACACTTGCCAAAAAATCTTTTGACTCTGAGATATTATATTATTTTCTATCTACATAGGTAAGTATGGAAAATTTAACCGAAACCGAATGAGGACTGGAGACTAAATAAACAACTTGCTAGAATGAACGTTTTGGAAACTTCTAGGTGTGGGTGGGTTCTCCAGTTCTGTTTACATTGCTTTTCCGACGTCATCGGACTTGTATAGTTTTAAATCAGTTTAAATTAATCCGTTTGTGGTACCGTAATAGTGTTGTGGACTCACGGATCAATAGTCTGAGGTTGAAATCCCATTCTTCCTCAATTCGATTCACATTTTTCCGGCACAAATTATTTACGACTTTTCAGAAATGGTCTAAAAATTTTTATATCTGGGTAAATGAGAAGAACTTGAATGAATATTTATTTTTTTATATGTAAAATATGTATTTATTTAAGGCTGGAAAATTTTAATGTGTGTGGGGGGGGGGTTTATATTGTAGAAGAAGTTGAAGGTGTTATTCTGAATGTGTTCTTAGGAGATGATTATTTAAAAATTTTAATATTCAATATTTTGATTTATTGGTTTTGTTTAATATTATTACAAATTTTTTTAAGGGACAGCATTTAAGTTAAGTATGTCATTAAAGTGCTATTCATGAAATTTATTTAGTTTATCAAACTAAGGCCAGGTTATTTGATCATTAGTATTAGTTTTGAAAATATATTCCTTCTTTGAAAAAAAATCCGTTTTGAAAATTGTTACTATGGCTTTTAATTTTTGACTGGGTATTGCTAA
Source organism: Micrasema longulum (assembly GCF_059751315.1). Taxonomy (NCBI): domain Eukaryota; kingdom Metazoa; phylum Arthropoda; class Insecta; order Trichoptera; family Brachycentridae; genus Micrasema; species Micrasema longulum. The sequence goes on from NW_028277703.1 coordinate 41,791, forward strand.
TAGTCAAACAACCCGGCCTAAGTAAATAATCATTAAAATGGGGATATATCACATAGTACGAATACCGATAAAAATATATGAAATGGATTTAGAAAAATTAATTGTATTTTCCAAATCTGTGGAGAAATGATTTCATACACAACTTTAAAAAATAAATTATTAAAAAATGTGCACCTATAATAACGCAATATGTTTAGCATTGATAATTGTGATGTCAAGATTCGTTACGATGTTACGAACAAATTTCAAAATTTACAAGAATCGTGACGTATTACGAGCGTGGCCAATGCAAAGACTGTTTTCGCAGGAATTCAAAATTATTTAAAAAAACTAATAATTACCTGCTACGATTGTTTCATTATTTTAAAAAATATATTATTATGGGTACTAGAACCACCCTAAAACCCGTAAAAAAAACTGGCACACGGTATACAAATATAACTCTTTTTAAAAAACGCAAAACATACCAGTACAGAAAATTTTATTCTGATACTCTGTCTAAAAAATAACGAAATCGGTTCAGTTTTGAGATGCGGAAAACAGGACAATGAAACGTCGATTTTGTCTATTCTAACGAGGCATCTGCAAGACAGTGATAGGAAAACAATATTCGAATACCTATTTATCAAAATTATCTATCCTCACAATTTATGTAAACAGAAACACAAAAATAATAATGGAATATACAAGTATGTACTCAAATCTAGCAATAGCAAAGCATTCCCGGGTTCAGCTCGTTTATTTATAAATTACAATGAATCTCCACCAAGAAATTTCACGTACTAATTTGAATGTTTTATAAATGAAATATGTTGTTTTGCAATTTTTAATAATAGCTTTATTTCATAAAAAATACCTGTCTGTCACTGAGCTTCAACTGTCCAGCCAGTATCCTCCGGTCCTCGGGACTCAAGTATTTATGTGAGCCGAATCTCCGTTCAAGGTTCTGGGTTTGCTGTGGAGTAAACCTGACCTGACCGCCTTTTCTCTTGGTAAAGGCCAAGGGCAGGGTATGGGGGAAGTGACGGAGGTAAGAGGGAGTGAGGGAGTAGGGAGAAGTTGGGTAGGCAGATAGGAGAGAGGGAGAAAGAAGAGACCATTGGTTTGCTGTTGCAGCTGAAAAATAAATAATTGAATCAACGTTAGAAAAAAAGACATATTTAGGAAATGCACATTATTTTAAAGAAAGATTTGTAATAGATAAAAATTCATTGCATCTTACATGAATGGTAGCTTTATGAACTAATAGATTTTTTAAATTTATGATTATTTTTTATGTGTTCTTACAATTTATCAAAAAATTTCAATTTTGGAGGCAATTTTTTCAAGTTCTAAATAATTGTTTCAGAACAGCTGTGATAAATATATTATATTTTTAATGTTATTCCCGGCTTGTGAAAATACCCTATTGTGCAATTAACTTTTCCATGTTTAAGTAAGTTTTTAATATAATTCTAATTTGCTATATTATTTTAAAAGCAATAAAATCTGGCACTCATTAATCAGTATAGAAGGAGTTTTACTGTTCAATATTTTAGTACATATTTATGTAAGGGGTTTTATTTTGTTTTTATATTTTATTTTATATTATGATTTTATATTTATATCTTGTGATAAGGCAGCAGACAGGAACAGATGCGCCTCTTCGTTGCATTAAGTGCGGCTCCTAATATATCTTGATACAAATATAGATACTTTCTTCCCCCATTACCTTTTATTGAAAGGCATGATTAATGCAGTACAAGTACAAGTCAAATAATATCATAATTGAGTTTTGGAAACTTGTGCCAAAGTTCGAACTTGCTAATTTAAAGAAAGCTGCCGGTTGATTATTTTTCATTTTATGTACCTACAATATATACTTGTGAATCCTTATACTCCTTTATGATGCTTGTAAAATCAAAACATTGTTTTCAGCTAACAAAGGCGCATCTGACAGATTTGCTGAAAACGGGTGTAAAGTTTTCGTTGTTTATTAAATAAATGTTGAGCTAATATTTTGTGTTTTCTATCTCATTTTTAAATGGTCATCCATGAGTATGCTTTATACATGTTTTATGCATTGTATCGCAAATAAGATTTGTATAGAATACCTAAATAAATTAGAATGTGACTATGATGTGTCTCTTTATACAGATATTTTTTATACCCTGTCACATCCGAAACCACTATGATCAGTATGGGCAGGAAGACATATTAGCATATTTAAAAAAATATTTATAACGCAGAATTAAAAAAAAAAATAATAGTAAAAAAAAACAAATGGCTGCTTACTTCTGCAGGGGAGAAGCGAGGGGTGCATGACCATGTGGTTGACGGTGTATCAGACTCCCCCCTCCCCTCTCTTCTCCCTTAAGTAAGCAAACATTTGTTTTTTTTTAATATTTTATTTTTGTAAATTTTATTTGGTCTAAAAATTTATTTTGATGTACCAATATGTCTTCTTGCTCATACTGATCATCGTGGTTTCAGATGTGACAGGGTTTAAAGAACACCCTGTATATATTAAAATTCAGAATGTGGCTCTCATTGATCTCATGTATGGCCATCAATGACACAAGCTATTGAATAAAAAATCATAAGTAGTAATATTAAAAAAAAAGAATAATGAGGTTATAGCAAGCTATGGGCAAAAAAGGGAACCATTTTAAGGAGCCTGCTTTCCAACCTTATGGAACTCGTTAAATTATAAGTGAACATTTTGAGAGGTAAAGCCGGTAAACCTAAGCTAAGGCATACGCCATGTTTGTGTGGTTTCAAATAAAATGAATCATGAATCATGCTTTTTGAAACAATTAACACAATATTATTAATAATGGTTACCAACACCCTCTATCATGCACCATATTAAACTCAACCTAATTTCTAGCTTGTAGTAAGGACCTAAACCGTGTTGAAAAGCTTTGACATTATATTGATAGATGGCAGTCTTAATTTTTTTTATAGCGATGTAAAATTTATACCACTCTAATAATATATACCGCACTATTTACGATCAACTCATCTCAACCTGCAAAAGGTTGTGACTTATTTTATGTGCTTAACTAGATTTATTTCATTAAATAATGCTTCCAAAAATTGAGGCGATAAATATCAAACGCCAGTATGTCCACGAAAAATATTTTTTTACATTGTTCACAAAATGTAGTGAAAAGAAATATGACCATTTCAGTACTATTCAAAATAAAACATGTCGTCATTATAACAATGAAAACACTGCCAAAAAACTCTGTTTCAATTCAGAAGCCCACGTGCTAGCCCACGTGGAAATTGTGGTGGAATGTTATAGACATACTGGCGTTTGATATTTATCAACTCAATTATAGGTAAATGTTCAAATTTCTCGAAAAGAACAATTCCTTGTTGACAAAAATATATTATGTTGTTTATACCTATAATGCCTTTTCATGCATATATTGCGGTTCCATAAATTATTTGACAGTGATAAATGAGACCATATTTACCTAAACAAACAACACATTTAATGCAGTAAGGAATTTCAATAGTTCAAAATGAAAGTAAATAAAAACAATAAATTTTGTGGAAAAGATTTGAATAAATTTAGTATAAAGACGGTATTAGTACCAAAAAGAAATCACTAAATAATACAGAAAGAAAGAAATACAGTAGGTTCAGATTTTAAATGGTAAATGATACCTTACTGTATGTACATATTTTTACATTATTTATTTATTTGTTTTCAAAACAGTTCACAAAAAAAACATAAATTAAAATACAAGTAAAAAGTATATGCAAACATTGCATCTGTTATATTTTTTTATTTTAAGTATTATTGTCAGTCTAACTAGGATCATACCCCATACTGAGACGGGCAAGTTTTGTGTGTTTTTTTTTAACAAGATTGTATTTGTTTTAAAAAATTAAGTCAGCACAATTTTTTTTTCTTCTAAAATTATAATATTAGACCAAACTTTTGAATTTTCTGTATTTTTTATTAAAAAAAAAAAAAAAGTCAATGAGTTGTTGGTTCTAGAAACCTATAAACTTATAAGACGAGCTGGAATATTTATTTATTGTTCAGTGTCCTTGAAGTGATTTAAAAAAAATGGCGCTACATAAATTATCCAAATACAAATCAATATATTATATATGCCCCTCAGCTAATTTCATTAGAAAGGTACATATAAATATGTCAAACATCTCAATTTAAAATAGTCCATAGGTAATATTATACAGGTGTTCTTTAAACCACGTAACATCCGGAACCACGATGATCAGTATGGGCAAGAAGACATATTAGTATATTAAAAAAAATATTTAGAACATTGTTTTTTTTTTTTTTAAATTAAAAAAACAAATGGTTGCTTACTTCTGCAGGGGAGAAACGAGGGGGGCGTAGCCACGCGGTAGGCGGTGTATCAGACTCCCTCCTCCCCCTCCTCGTTTCTCCCCGGCAGAAGTAAGCAATCATTTACTTTTTTAGATATTTTATTTTTCAAAATTTTATTCGTTCTAAAAATTTATTTTAATGTGCCAATGTTATTTTTGGAGAGTTACAGTGATAACATTTACTAGATGTGTAAAAGTAGATATGTTTAGAATTTTACAAAAACATGTACTTTTTATGAAATTTATGAATGAAAAAAAATAATATATATGTTCTTGCTCATACTGATCATCGTGGCTTCGGATGTGGCAGGGTTAAATGAACATCCTGTAAATATAAAAAAATATTGAACTGTGTGTGACGAGTGGTGACTCCGGAAACCTTGAGCCCAATAATATCTTAGTCTTCCCAATAAATAAAGCTACTTAACTCAATAACACTGTAAAGTTTATTAGAGAAAAGTCATATAACGCCGAAATAAAATTTATTTGAGCTATTAAATTCAAGTAAATTGTTACCGATATCGATAATTTTAATCGTTTCGTAAGAAAATAAGCGATTACCCCTTATAAGCTAATTAATTCCTACATAATTATGATTGACCCATAAAAAAACTTAGGTACCTTACTTTATTTTATGTTACTTAAATGGCGTCGGATCATCATGAAGCTAATCTTTATCATAATAATTGCTTATTTCATTTATTTAAATAGGCAATTTATTATCTGTTATCTGTTGGTTTTTTAATCTACTTAAATAAGGAGTGTTTGAAAATAATCCGGTAAAAACTAAAAACGTAATGTTATTATTACGTAGGCTGTTATTTTTTTAAACTTTCGATTGGTTATACTATGCCTTCTCAAACTAATGAGGTTTTTTTTTTTAATGTAGGTTTTTCTTGTAACAATACATAAGTACTTCTTCCTCAAATTAATAAAGGAACGCTTTACACTCAAAAGCGCTTGCGAATTGTGGAAACTGACTTTAGGTATCAAAAAATGTACTGCGTGACAAGTGTAGCGATAACATTATTACCAAAAAATATTCCCGTTGAGAAGAATGTGGCAGAACAATTTGATGTATAGGTATTTGAACATAGTTTTTCTGTCACTTTCTCGCAGATGCCTCCCCAATGCTGGGCGGAAAAGACAACTCGACGTTTCGTTGTCCCATTTTCCGCACCCCAAAACTGAACCGATTTCTTCGTTTTTTTTTTTAATATCAGGGTGAAATTTTCCGTTTCGGAACATTTTGCGGTTTTTAAAAATATTCATATATATATTTGTATACCGTACGCCCAAAGAGCGCACATAAAACTGGGCGCTTTTAAAGGTTTTTGGATCGTCCTAGCTCGCATAAGAAACAAATTACATTAATCCAAGGAGAAAATATGGGAACACGTTTGTATGAAGAAAAATCAGACTGCTTTTTCTCTTCTCTCCGTTTTCCTTTCTTACCCTTTTTCTCTTCCCTTCACGATTCGGTGATTTGACGGCATTGGATTATTTTTTATGGGCTTAGTTAAGTCCATGGTCTATGTAGGTAAACAAATCAACAGCTCTAAAATATTCTACATCCCTATTGTAATTTGTTAACCTTTATGACTCCCTAGGGGGTGAAATCCAGTCTTTTGTCTTCAAACGTTTGGACTAACTAAAAATATTGTAATAAAACCAACCAGTACAAGAAGAAGTTTAAAAATACGAAAATTGTTTTCAGGTGTTGCCTAGTATGTGAAATAATTTGTTTAGATGAATCTCTTCACGACAATAAAGGGTTCAGCTCTTTAACTTCACTAAAATCAACAAATCGAAAAATTTAAGAAATATGGATGTTCAAACATAGGCAAACTGGTGAATGTTACACGGTGAGTAAGTGGTCACTTAAACCAGACAACAAGAGGTCGTAAGCCCTGTAAATGCCTAGACTTCCATATTTCCTTCCCTTATATGTTCTCCATACCTGTCGTAATTTGTATAATCAACAACTGTTTCTCTTGAATTTCGAAACCCAAAATGTCATGCACCATTTGCCGAATTTGTTGGAAAAAGTGGCCAAAAACTGGACCGACAGAATGCATTACGCGTAGCCACGGAGGACATTTTTTTTCATTCTTTCTTGGGTACGCAATAAAAAACAAATTCATTTCAACAAATACTTGCTTGTTTTATTTGAATTTAAAGTAGTATCACGCTTCGCGAAAAGTTTCTCACTAGCCTAGGGCTGTATCCCGATGACTTCCAAATAGAACTCTACGCCTGCGCACATGAAAATCTGCGCAGGCAATACAAAAACAAAAGAATTTATATTTTCTCAGACTGCCAAGATGCTTTAAAGCACTGAACTCTGTCAAGATCAATTCTAAATTAACCCTGGAGTGCCTATGGGTACTTAATTGTGGCGGTGAGAGTGACCGTGTGACATTAATTTGGGTACCTGGATACTCAAACATCGACGGTAAAGAGGCAGCCGATGAATTGGCATGGCTGGAAGCTGAGACAGCCCCGATAGGCCCTGAACCCTACTGTGGGCTGCCTAAATGTGCTCCTCGCAATGAGCTTATGTCATGGGCCAGGAAGCAGAGTGTAATACTCTGGCAAAAATAACCTGGTCAGCACCACGAGAAGGAACTGATAAAAGGGTACAAGTAATGTTTTGCTTTTGACCTAATAAAGCTCAGCCAAAATCAAGTAAGGGCACTGAAAATTGAACATACACCTTACGAGGATGAACCTTTTCGAAACTTCTAGATGTAAGTTCTGCAGTGCAGATGAGAAAACTCCTATTCACATTCAATATGAATGTGATGCTTTACATCATAAAAGGAGCCTCATCCTCGGGGGACCACTGGTTAAACCTGAGAATGTTAAAGAGCTCGCCCCTTACCTAATAGCCCGATACTCTACGGATCTGGGCTTGGAGGGAGAGATTTAGCAAAATGCAAACTCTCGCCTTCCACACAGTAGCCAGGATCTTTACAGACCTGGGCTCGGAGGGCGATACATATTGTAATAGATCATCACAGATCGCAGTGACGTCAAGAGCTTGCATAGCACTGACCCCTATCACTAAGAATAAGAATATGTATCACGCTTAAAAAAACACCGTTGCATAATACGACACACGAATGTTATCATTGGAATGTGTAGGTACCTACGAGTACATACTACCTATACTACCTATTTATCTAATAGTTTTCTGGGTGTAAGGTTATTGTGGATTAGATATTACGTCTTCCTGGCTATTTATTTAATTATTTTCAGACACATTTTTTATTACTTATCGCTAGATAAAAAAATGATGCCTTGCAAATAACTACATTTGGAAAATAGTGATTCGAATGATTTGACAAATATATTAACGCATTGGAAAACATGGCATATTTAGTAATTGATGCATGTGAATGCATGGGATCTCCTACCCAGTTTGAGGTGACAGAAAAAAAACGATGATATGCTTTGATGTGTGCGTCGTATAAACAGAGTAACAGAAAGAGTAACTACGTAAACTTTTTACATTAGTTAGTAACTGTGTAAGTACTGAACTATCCGACTACACGATGGAACTGACTTTATGAACTGACATACAAACATACATTTCTTGAATGCTGACAATATATGTCTAAAAATTAAAATAACTAATAACAAACGGCTAATATGAGCAGATATACATAAAATTGCCGAGAAACACAGAATCAGTACACGATCTTCGGATCCCACTAGGACGTAAAATGAATACTGGACAGTAACTGTATACATATAAGTGGTAGCATCTTTAGTTAGTCAGCGTATAAAGTTAGTTCCATCTTTTAGTCGGATATTTCAGTACTTACACAGTTATTAACTACCGTAAAACATTTACGTAGTTACTATTTTGGTAACTCTGCTTATAAGATATGTAATAAACACGCATTAAAACATATAATCGTTTTCTTCCGTCACCTCTAACTGGGTAGAAGCTTCTATGCATCAAATCCTACACATTCATCAATTTTGGTACGAATGTTCTGTGCAAATCAAACTCATTAGTTTTTTTTCCCTTTTAATAAAGTCAATACCATTAAGTTCTTTCGTTATTGACGAAGTAACTGTTAAAAACAGTTTAAAAGGAAAAGTATAATATGTAATATGTATGTACAACTAGTAGAAAGCCAAAACGTTTGATTGATATATTTGCGTCATTAAGGTAAATAAGTACCTGTTACTATTAGCTAATTGTGCTGGGGAGCCATTTAAACTTTCTTACTGGTTTATTTATTTAACATGCAAATCTGGGTACGTTTTTAGAATGAACTTTAAATGCGTAACTTTAGGAATGAAATATGTGGAGCGGTACAAGCCATACTGTGTTTCGTCTCATTTTTGTTTCTTTTATGTTGTTAAAAGCATTTTTTGTACAAGTTACGTCAATTTTTTTACCTAATAGTATCTTACAATTATATGACGTTAACCGATTTAATTTTTGAAATATTGAATTGAAAAAAATAATCTGAATTTTGATTTCTTCACTCAACCTTTCTTAAACCTTTTAAAGTGGGACTGCATTTCAGTCATTTTCTCAATTTTAGTGACTTGTACCTCGTTACATAAATACCACAGATTTTATGCGGGTGTCAGAAACCCAGTACCTACTTTGTATCAAAATGATTAATTAAGGAGTTTTAACACTTAATTGGACCGGTATTCTGAACGCTCTCGCGAAAGTAGGGAACGCTTCTCTTGCGCGTAATTTACATAATAAATCAGAGTGCAGTGTCTAGTAATTCTAGCACATCTGCTTTGTGAAAATGGGAGGTAGTGCGAAATTTTTAATACATATAGTAGTAGAACTTTTATATTAATTTGTTTTACAGACAAAACATTATTTTTTCATGTATATCGAGGGAGCTTGATCTGACTGGGACTTTCAGAATAATTTTAATAAATGTATTTTGTGCATAATAATTTTGGCTGTAACAATTTCAGACATACTTAAAAATATTTTAAGTTTACTCATCTACACGTGATTTGAGACATTATAGAGACTTAAATTGGGTCTAGATATTTAACCGCCCATGCGCTCTGTAGCTACAGAACATGTAATCTAGATGCTATTTGTAAACGATTGTTTATAAATTAAACACGTCTGACTCATTTTTTTGTGCAGTGTAAACGGGGCTAGATTTCTAAACACCCGTGCGCTATGTAGCTGCAAGACGTGGTGTAATCTAGCTCCCATATAATCATTAAAATTTAACCTTATTGAAACGTTCAACTAGAATACCAACCGCCTATGCGCCTGTAACCGCATGGCGTGTAATTGTTATTGAACAATTAAGAATTAAAATTAACACAAAACAATAAATAACTAACTAAATTAAATATTAACCCACAAAACACTTAGTAAAAAACGAACATTGTGTATTTTTGTGTACTTTGAACTTAGTACTTATTTCACTAATAATAGTAGTACACAAGTACTGGATACTCAAACGTTCTTTTAATCCTTTTTTAGCATACGTTAGTTGTGTTAATCACTATTATTTATCCGTGATATTATTTTGATTGCTCACTAAATAAATAAACCATACGGCAAAAAAGTGATACAATTTATGTGTTTTTTTCATAAGTCAATGTTACCGATGTAAGCATGCTATTAACGTATTAAATATTCGCGATAGGTACCTGTAATCAAAATTGCAAGGATTATACTCTATCAACAATAATACACAATGATCGATACTGATTGATTGCTGGAATGAAAGAATAAACGAGATGGATATAGATAAGTAAATATAATTTAACCTCACACGGCCCAATGTAGAAAATCTGCTTAATACTGCCAACACTCACTGTTCAACATGATTTTGAAAAACGAATAAGGTTTGATCAATTCTACTTAATTACGATTTTTTGGGTCGCAATAATGTTTAAAGTGAAAATCATCATATTTGGTGTCACGTTTTCGTATTTCATCATCATTTCCTTTCCAAACCTAATAATGCATAGGGCACTGCAATGGTACACCAATCCCACAGTATATTGATTGTTTTTGTTACATGAAGGTAAGACGATCCATTAGATTTGTATCCAACATTTGCAGGTTAAGAATTGGACACTGCTGCGCTAACAGTCACTTGTTTAAAATTAACGTTGTTCAGAGTCCACGGTGGAAGTGTGGCCAAGACTTGGAAACGCCTGACCACATGCCTTTTGGCTGCCCAATTACTGAAGGACATAGGAATTATTTTAAACTTAAATACACAAATTTTCCCATAAATGTCGCTTCTCTCCTATCCTCGCTTACCCCGAAGTGATTCATCACATAGGAAGATTTCTGATTGAGAATGGTGTGAATTTTTAGGAGGCTGCTATTTAATCATCGTTTTGTACATATGTAATGTTAAGTGTACATATTTTTAATTGTACATTAAAAATCCCAGTCTACATCAAAGCATTTACGTAGGTGGCAGAAATCATACTTCATAGGATGAATTGATGAATTGCCAAAAAAAAAAGGGAACATGATCGTTCGCATTTATTTGTGTAAAGTGTAATTTAGCTAATGTTCGAATAGTGATTTGTTTGTATTTTTAAAATGATTTCAAGTGATACTTGTTTCCACAATTTTCATTGTTACATTACAAAATCTTAACTCTGATTACTAAAAATAATCCAATGACAACTCTATATGAATAATAAGCTAAGGACATAAAGACATATATCCTATCTGAAAAATAAACAAAGTGGTGATTTTCTTGATAAAATAACTTTACCAATCATAAAAAAAAAATATTGAATAAATTCCTTGCATCGATAATCAACCTGGATTCCACAGTGTTTGTCCCTCAGAGTAATAATGCGTAACCTAGAGAGAAGCCCTACCACCATGTTTCATAGAACGCAAGCGATGTTGGTTTGTTGGTTAGCAACCAATTGGTTGCCATTTTGTTTTATTTGACAACATAAACATAACGGTTCGATCGGATGATTTTGTAGCTGTGCTTGGCTTTGTTTGTAAATAACTTGGATATTTACGTTATAATAAATAAATATCGACTATGGTAAGTTGCAGTATGTTTGGTTGCAGCAGTAGGAGCTTTGAAGGTGTTAAAGGAGTCAGTTTTCACAGGTAATTGTTTTCGAATATTTTGCCATGATTTACATTGATTTTTGGCATTTATTGTCCCGACACGTGTATTATGTTGCTTAAAAACTTTCCTTATATCAACATATTTACTTCAGATACTATTTTTTCCTAATTTGGGAGATAAATTTGTGAATTAAAGTATGTCAACTGTTGATAATGACAGCTGATTATGGTCAAAATGTCAAGGCCGCACTAGGCATCCATATAAGGTTTGAGTTTTTTATCGAGTAGAGGTCGATTCAAATTTAACTCGAAAATAGCAATGTTAACCTTGAAATCGCATCTTAAATGACGTGTCCAAATTTCAGGCCGTTACGACTCGCCATTTCGGAGATGTGACGGACAAACAAACAAACTCAACATAAGACTTTGGTTCCATGGAGTTGGGATTTATGTCTCAATAAATGTAACATAAGTATATTGTGAATAAAATAAAAAATAAACACACATGTATTTTCAGTTTTATAAAATAAATATAGGTGAATTATAAAAAAATAAATTTGAATAACCCTGCAATAATAAATAAACAGGTACATATTAAAAAATATTTACAATGCAAATTAATATCCATTTGGCAATTCTCGACCTGAATACGGAACATTTTTTGCTGCCAACTGTAGCTAACTAAATACCCAATAGTCATAGAATGGTTTTCCTACATTTGGGATTCTCTCTAGGTTACGCATTATTACTCTGAGGTTTGTCCATTTATTTTATTTACAATAAACGAGTATTTATGTCACATTTAATTGAGGTACAAATCCCAACTCCATGGAACCAAAGTCCTGTGTTGAGTTGGGACGAACATATGTATGACACTTTAACAACCAATAAGACCATATATTATATTATACACAGCAAAAAATATCATAAAAAAATACATAGCATATCAACATATAAAAAGAATATGCATTAAAAAAAAAAAAAAGCACATAAAAAAATAAAATATTATGTATTTTTCGTCCTTTTTAATATTAACTTTTCTTTTCTCGATTATACTATGTATTGTATAGACACATCTTATAGATGAAGAATTCAGTTTTGTGGATGAAATAAACATATCAACCTTGAATGAGTGCTTTCGACTCGATGACTACTCTCAGGTAAGAATCCTGAAAAAATTAAAAAAATATTATTCATTTTTTCATGTTAAAAATGTTTAGTTATGTTTTTAAAAAAAATGATTGGTTGATTTGTCACCAGATATCATTATAACATCATAATTAAAATGTAACAACCTATTTATTAGTTATTAGCTGATATGAGCCTATTTGCAAAATTCCTCATTTTAAGAAGACTTAGATAATGCAATGAATATTTGTACGTTCTGATTAAGACTATCAATAATAATCATTAATCCAAACTATATTGATAATAAACTGGTCTAAAGTACTACATACTTTTAGTGAATGATAATTTCATCGCTAATTTAGAACATGTTAACTTATTTATTTATTTATTTATTTATTAATAAAACATATAAGACATGAATATCATGATATTATATTCCCAGGAGTTGTACGAGAAAACTCATTTGGGACGGTACATAAAAAAAATAGTACATTTCTTGTAACAATACATAGTATACATTTAAACAATAAAAATTTTAACAAATTTTAACAATCTATGAACTTAATATTAAAAAAGGAAAGAAAACATTTAAACAATCTGTGAACTTAATATTAAAGAAGAAAATAAAAACATTCAAACAATCTGTGAACTTAATATTAAAAAAGAAAAGAAAAACATTTAAACATTCTGTGAACTTAGTATTAAAAAAAGAAAAGAAAAACATTTAAACCTAAAACACAATATATAGACTATTCACAGAAACTGAGCTAAAAACTATCACTTTCAAAAAGATTCAAGAAATAGGTCTTCATTTCTGGTCTTTGAGATTTACCAATTTTCTTAATTGATTAAAAAATATTTTGAGCTTCTGAATTTTTTGTAGATAAACTAAAATTATTGTTGGTTATACCAACTGGTCAATGAAGTATTTTAAAAGTATAATTGAGTAATTAAAAATATTATTTCAATGAAAATTTTTGCTCTTTTGTTCAAAGCATCAAAATTAACAGAAAATTGAACGAACATGAGGAATGCTTTTCATAAGGGATTATCCAAGTCAATACATTTACAGGGCTTATGACTAGTTGACCAGTTATTAGCTGATTTTTGTGAACACTTTATACTCCACTTCACACTGGGTAACCATTATGTCTATGTTCACAGATCCATGATCCAAGGATTAAAAATGTTTGTTGAGTTTGATTGCTGATTTGAGATTTGGAATGCTGGCATCGTTTTGTGGGATAGCAATATTTTTTGTTAAAAACAAACTTCCATGTGTGTGTCAACAGAAAGAATGAATAATAATAAAATTAATACAATTTAAAAAAATAAAAATACTCTAAACAATATGCCGGATATTTGTAAAGGAGTTAATAGTTGTTAATTTTTTTGAACAACTTACTTTCTGAATTTTCATTCTGAATTCTGAATTCATTTTATTTTTACACGATGTCTTCAATTTTTCAAACTGTTGATTATTGTGAAGAAAAATAGCTTCAACTGCCGAATCATTTTGACCAATTTATACAAAAAAGCAGCAAAACCCATAATCTTTCACCATATCTCGTATCATTTTATATTACTTGTTGATATGTTTTATCAGATTTAAAAAATATTATTATAAAGTATAAAGCGAAATGCGATATTAAGCTGAATCGAAAAAAAGTTATCTTATAAAAGTCTGATTTATTTGAAAATGATAAGTCCTTAATCCAAGCGAAAAGATTTAAATGGGTAATCAATCTATTCTGTGGATTTATTTACAAAATACAGGGTAAAAACCCGTAGAGACGGCATACTTTTTGATTGAGGATCAATAAAACCCAGGTTTGTAAATTAAATGAAATACTTCTATTTTTATTCAAAATAGCAACTTTATAAAAACGTAATTTTGAATACTAAAATAAAGATTAAAAAAAAAATAGCCAAAACAATGAGCAATTAAAATGGCATATCTCCTTCAATGTGTGGGACAGTTGTCACACAATAATATTAAGTGGTTTGTGGGAAAATTAGTAGGAGGTTGGAAAGAGGAGGGGAAGGAGAGATTTAATATTTGCGTGTTAGTGTAGTAAGTGTCCTGACCAAGAGACGGGTACGTCTCGAAACCGGAAGACGTAAAAAGTCGGTAAGTTGTTACATACTAACATTACATACTACACACTAACATTAGTTAGACCCAAATTATTTATTATTATTCTAAAATTATTATGTAAAATAAATCTTTTATTTGTATTGTAATATATCAATTTATTTCAATAACCCACAATTGATTGTTCGATTACCTATATTAATTAACCGGTTATTAATCAAAATGTGACTTTTTTCTTATTTTTACACACCATGAACGTCTGTTATAAAAAAACTGCGTTACTAATATTTTTTTAGATTAATTTGTTTGAATAATTTACGCCTCAGGGGTATTTTTACATAAAACAAATATGGTTGGTAGGTAATAGAAATTAAGAGTATTAACATAGACATTCACGAGTAAATTAAGCAATAAAACAGAAAAAAACATAATATTAAACCTGGAAATTAAAAAAAACGTTTGTCAAAATAATATATATTTTCATAATATATTTTTTACCTAAATTATGAAAAATTCTGCCTTTATGTCCAACGTTATGTATTAAAAAACAATAAACCTTTTATTTTGCTGTTTTAGGAAAGCCTCTGTCCGATTTAAAATCGATTTCAGTCCGATGTTTTTCGTAAAAAGGATATTTTTCTGGAATCTAATTGATAAGATAATCTTTATTACACGTAGTTTTATACATTAATATGTTTATTTTCTCAATCTGAACTTTGGAAGAAGCCACATTGCCACAAGGGAAGTGATTCGTCAGGAAATAGGTATACCTTATAAACCGATCTGATAAGGAATCCCTGGACTTAATGATGCATCATCAAATAATACACTGTATTTATAAAATCACCAGGGACGGTTAAATAAAGTTGATAATTAAATTTATGACAATTTTTTAACGAATTTCTTGGGAATCGAACTCAATACCTCAAGGATTAGTACAGTTGATTCCCTTTTTCAGGAATTTCATCTGAGAGGAACCATCGAGTCGAAAACACTCGTCGCGGGCCCCGATTACAATGGGAAGATAAATACGTCATACAATGGGAAGATAAATATGATATCATACCTTGACGATTTAGTTGAAAATAAATTCTCTCTAGTGATTACGAATATACACTACCGACCCCCAACTTCAAGTTTTGGGTAGGTACATTGATATGAAACAAGGGGAAGCGTACGTCACCGTACACATATCTATGCACTAAAATGACATAGCTTCATTATGACGTCATAGTTGAAGATAAAATTCTTCCGACCGATTACGAAGTTACACTACCAATCCCCCCATCAAGTTTTGATGTAAGTACATCGGTTTATACCGACGCGCGATGGGTCTAGAACCCCTCGATTTGTTTATCTACGTATTAAAAGTGTCAATTTTTTTTCACATTACGATTTATTAAATTTTTCAATCGTTCTGAGGTTGGCACTTTTTAATTAAAAGCCTTCTAAAAATATGAGACAGAAAAAAGTAAATTTTGAAGTCGATTGAAATTCTGACATGACTGTCAGTTTGAAAACAAGCGGCTAGATGCAAAAAGTAATGTTGCTAGAGTCTGCCCTCATATAAGAGAATCTAGGCGTAAGAAAGTTGCCACCATAAAAAAATAATTAGTTATTATATTTTTTCCATCTGTTTTACTACATTTCTAAGTGTAGGTATCGAGGCGTTAAAAGAGCCGGCTTTGTAATCAATCGGTAGATAAATACAGACGATCGTTAAACGTACCTTCTAGGTTATTGAAATTAAAGTCATGTAAAAATCATGTTCAAGCGAGCATTTTTTGTTTGAATTTGGATTTATTGGAGTTTATAATCGCTTTGAAGTGGACACTTTTTATCACAGCAGCCTATATAAAATATAAATGAGAACTATTTTAAATGTTAACGAATCAAGGAACGCGGACTAAATCACTATGGTCATTCATTGGTTGGTTTCGATACTATGATGTCGAGATGACAAGTAAGTAGAACATACCGAGGTAGATACACATAGTATAGAGGTTAAGTATATCGTGTCAACGTACATATGAAGATAGCTTTCATAATCGAGGCACTGGGTTAATGTAATATAATTGTCTTTGGGTAAGTATTTAACTTAAAAGTTCTTAGCATTATATATCATTTCGATTTTTTGTTGAACATTTAATTGGTTAAAAAAAAGTAATTAAAAAAGTAACAAGGTTTCTCAACAAATGTTCGTATCATGTTTAATTGTAAAATTTTGATACAATTCATACAAATTAAATTTTACACCGATAAAACTTAATTTATTAGGGGCAGCAGAAAAAGTAAAAAAATGTATTAAACCAGAGCGGCGTTTTCGTAAAAACGGACAAAATGGAATGGACAAGAAAAAATAATAATAAAACAAATAACTGTACCCATTTTGACAATAACTGTTCAATTAAACATTATACTTTTTCTATCCCAAGTTTTAATACTGCAATTGCCCTTAATCGTATTGCGTAAAATCCTAAGCAACATTGAATATCATATATATTTTTCGTAATTTGCATTAAATGAGGACCAAAATCATTATTTAATCTGCGAATTATTTATTCTTATTTTATAAAACAAGCAAAATTGCTGTTTAATAATGAATTTTATTCGAACTTAAGTTACCCTTAATTGTGTCTTAAAATCGAACAAAGTTTAATAAAATAAAACAACTTTGTTTTTAACCACTAATTTTTATTTTTCACTGACCGGTTTCAAAGCAAACAAGCTTCTTAATTTAGTGGTTAAAAACAAGGTTGTTTTATTTTTTTTATTATAATGAATAACCACAAAGTTAGTGCTTCAAATATAAACTTTATATACGAAAGAAGTTTGTTTGGAATTGCTCATATACATATTTATTTTTAAAAAAATATCACACTATAAATCTTTGGCCCCTTTGTTGAGAACAACTGAATAAAACACAACAAGATAATATCAGATTATAATATTGTGACCACAAGTTTATGGATTGTCCATAATTGTTTTTTTGTGGAAAATAAATGAGTTCGAATAATTATTATCAGGTAAGGTTTTCAATGCTATGATTTTGTATTAAATACTTTAAACTTGTTGAAACTTACTGAGAGAAGAAAAATTATAGATTTACTGAATTTATTTAAGATAACTTTACATGGAACTGCCCAAATGTACCTCCGTTTAGTTGCAACAATTCGCGAACCGTATACTCGTATAATGCTATTCTGAATCGACTCCATGTACTCGGCAATAACTATACCGACGTTGCTGATATTTTTCACATAAAGTATAGTTAATAGAAATCAACTCTATTATTTTATCATTTCAAAGATGGTGGACGGTAATTCAAATTTATCTAATTATTTTTCTTTCTATGTTTACAGCTGTTGTAAAGGTACTATTGTGTATTTACGCAAATATTTCATTTTTAGTTTTGATTTTAATTTGTTTTTTTGAGATTTCAAATAACTTTATTACTCTTTGCATATAATATATTTATATTTTGCGATTAAAAAAAAAAAGAATCAATTTCTTTTTAAAAAAATTTATGTAACTGTCTAATTTTTTTATTTTTTCGTTTGCTTTGTTTTTTTTTTTAATTTTACCACGTTTTTTATATAAAACTGCCGTGTTATAGTTAATTATGAAGCATACCTAATACACTGCTATTTTAAAGCCAAATTTTGCTTGGTATTTAGGTATAAAATGGAACATTTTAAGGGTGACGTGAAATTTAGAATCAACATTATATGCCATTTCTAGGTCCACCATGCTATTTTAAATCCAATTTCCTCTTGGCCTTCGTCGGTTTATTCATATTCAGTGTAATAATTTGCAGTGACGAAAAATAAAAAAAAACAAAATTTACTTTAATTCTGGGGCGAAACTACCTAGCAAGGTAAGTAATAAGAACTAAAATAATTCAATAATATTTTTTATCTAAAACCAATCAAAATTAAGGTATTGTTTTCTGACAAAGCCAGGTTAAGCTAGTAATAATATATATTTATACATAACATTTTATTTGTTTTTAAATATTGATTGTATGAATTTACTACCGATAATTTGATATTGAAGGTTAACTATTTATTGTTTTATAAGGAACATGATATATATTTTGATAATTCAAGATCAAATATCATTTGATATTTTTAAGATTATAATCTTAACAAAACAGTTTTTAAAACTAATTCCGGGCTAGATTAGGAAGTTATTAAAAATATATCTAATTAATTGCTTTTGCTCAAGTTCGTTTTGAACAATCAAAATGTATTTTTATAATCCATAATTACATCTCTAAAACATGGTTTTGGAGATATCACTTTCTTGTATAGAGTGGAAAAACTCTTTCGATAATTGGTTCGAATCCATGCGTATAAAGTATCCAAGTGTATAAAAATGAAAAGCAAACATTTTGAAAAAAAAACTGAATAATTTGTAATAATATTTTTATAATATACAAGCGGACCTGACAGACGTTGTTCTACCTAAACGTTAGCTTGCCTGCTATTAGCTAGTTGAACAACCATTTTTTTCGTTATTAATTACACACGTAATTTATTTTGGACTTTTTATAATGGTATCGTAATTGGTAAAATAAACCAAAGTAGGGAACAAAATGCCGAACATTTCTCTAGTGGAACGGAAGGCCTGTTGATTACTGCCAACAGGCCGGCTTCTCCTGAAGAGTTTTGAGTGGTTTCCTCTCCACATGAGCAAATGTTGAGAAGTTCCTGATTAGCCCACATTAATATATCCCTCCTGATCCCAATAGTTTAGATAAATTTTAAGATATTTAATTGCAGAAAAATCCACTTTTTGAAATATAAACCTTGTATATTATAAGCAAGGTAAATAATAAAGCAACTCCCATATAAAAAAATATATATTCGTAATAAGGGTTTGTTTTTTTGTTTTATCTCCACGTGTGATTGGCTAAGATGCCTTTTCGTGCTCGAATCAAAATCGTGCAAAAATCACTACTGTAGTGCCACAATCTTTGGAGAAAAAACGTGAATGCGTGTTGATGCAGAAAAGTCAGACAGCGTTTTACCCCGAGCCTTCTAAAATTATGACATTTAACTGATGCCCAACGCGAATTCAGTCATCCTTTAATCCAGCCGTGTTTTGATTTGAGCTTGAAATTTAATTCAAAATCAAAATGACAAAATACATCGTTTCAACTTTACGTATTTCATTATTTTACATTTTTTTTCTGTACAAAATATTCGTATTCGTATAAACAGCAAAAGTGCTGAGCTGACGGTATACAATTTATTATGACACGATAGTTTTAATAAAAAGTCGATAATTTGACATTACATATCACTAACACGGGCTGTAAGAACTGTTTTGATTAGGTGTTTTTTAAGTACATCTATGTTTTGTATATTTTTTAGGTCATTTGTAGAACTTTATTGCTGTACATACAAAACGGTTTTTTTTTATGTTAGTTCTAGTAATATATAAAGAATCTTCATTACAACAAGTATAATATGCGCTATACACTTTTAAACATTCTTGAATCACTTGATGGGCCTCGTATTTAAATAAATTATTGTTTGTGTAATATTAAAAAAATCATTTCCAATTTTTGATTTCAAATAAAAAAAATAATACGATCGTACATCGATCGATGCACTCGATCGTGCGTGTTAGCAAAAATAATAAACTGATAATATAAATAGACATTAGATATAAATACATATTCTAGGTTGAGGCAGATAGGATCAGGTTGGATTATTTTACATTTTAGTTATATTATTATCTTAAAATACTGTTTTGTTTAAGTTATTAAAAAAAAATATTTTCGCTACTACTAAGTACTAAATATATGGGGGTTGGGTATTGTATTACACTACCCGCCCAATTAAACTGAAAAATAAAATATGTACCCATTACCTAAACATTTATTTTGATTTATTTATTTTATAAACTACAAACAATTAAGTAACATTAATTAGTTTTTTTATTACATTATATTAATGTTTAGTATTTTGTTATTTTAATACTGTTCCTCTCCAAAAAACAGACAAGCTTTTGTACTTGAAGAGGGACTAACGCTAAGTTAATAGTAGGTATATGTATTATAAATATTTTATACAATCAAAATTGTATTTTTTTGGCAATTATTTTTTCAGTTCACGTTTTTTTTCTTAATTTCTTTAGGGAGGCTATTAAAGTTTTTGTGCTTAAATAAACGTAATTTTGCAGGAATTGTTTAGTATGAAGTTTTGGTAAGTTAAAATAATTTGGATATCGCAAAGATGTACAACACATCTTTGCGATATTTTTTTTTGTGGTATAATATCCTTACTGAAATCCATAGATGAGAAAATCTCATTTATTTTTGTTGGTCATGACCAAATATAAATAAAACCATAGAAATATTTCAAAAAAGAAGTATTGCTTGATAAATAAAATAATTATTTTGTATCAAAATATAAGTTTGGTATTTCTAAGTGTACAAAAAAAATAAAGCATGCTTATTGAATAACGAAACCGTATATTTTGCACGTTGATCAAGATAGCAAATTAAAAAGAGATTATTTAATTTAAAAAAGGTTACAATCATTAAATTGATATTTCGCTATCAGTTTGTTTTTAGACTTTTCATTCTTACTTTAGATTTAAACAATGAAATTAGCTTCTTCAGAACATATAAATAAAATATACCCCAAATTTGTTGCAACAAAGGAGTAAAACATTTTGAGAAGGGAATATGGAGGTCTACGCATTTACAGGGTTTATGACTTGTCGTCGCCTGGTTTTTATGGCCACTTTACACACTGTGCAACATCCACTATTATTCCGATGTTTAAACATCCGCATTTTCTCAACTCTTCAAAATGTTTCCCCTCTCTGTCGCAACAAATTTAGATCTCGATTACTCCCTAGGGAGGAAATCCAGTTTGTCTACAAGCATTTGGACATTCTCAATACATTGTAGATAAAAATATACCCTCCAATCGTTCAAATAAAATAAAAAACACTTAAGTTTACGAAAAACGTGTTTTAATTTTTAAAAAATTTATGCGAAGTAAAGCGTTCATAATAATTTATTGTTTTATACATTACTTTTCACCTCTTTCGTCTAGTAAGACCGTTAGGTAATTAATTATTATTTTTTAAATATCTTTAAAAAAAAACAAATAATTTTTAAATAAGTGAAAAAGCATTTGTAATTTTGTTTACAGAACACCCCAATTAATAAATAAGTTTTAAAAAATTCGTCAATTTTTATAGCGCCGTTTTCGTGAGTAATCATTTCAAGGGCGCTGTACATTATACTTCATTAAAAAAATAAGGTCTATCTACAGGCTAACTCTTAATTACTATTTACTAACATACAAATTTTACAAATCATGTATAATACACATAATGTCTGTACTTCTAAAAATTACATCTAAAAAGTAGCAGTTTTCAAATCAGGAAACGATTTCACAAATAAACTAGTTTATAATGTTTTTTTCTAAAAAGCGATTCTGTTGCACAATTTCAAACTTCTGGAGGTAGAGCATTCCACGCCAAAGGTCCGGCTATTGCAAAAGGCCTATCGCCAAATTTGGAACTCTGATTACCTAAATGAGGTTGTATCACCTTCCCTACAGCAGAACAGGAGGCTGAGCGGAGAGTGAGGCGCCTATCTGCCAGCTCGTCCGGAACGCAGAGGTCCTTAAGTTATTGAGGAGCCGTGGTATGCATTGCCTTGTACATTAACCATTATAGCTTGTACTCGACCTTTTCTGGAAAACGTAGCCAGTGAAGACTTTGAAGCAACCGTGTAATATGATTGTACTTTGAAACATCAAAGATTATCCTGGCAGCTGCATTCAGAATGGACAACAATATTTTTATTTGTTGAATTTTATGAACTCAAAGAATTAAAAATGTAGTGACATTAAACTAATTTGACATTAATTATTGTAAAGGTCATAAGCCCTGTATTTGCCTAGACTTTTATGTTCCGTTGTCATTGTTTATGTAAAAGTGGCTCATAATGGATAGCAATTTTTATGTAATTTTATATCCTTTATCAGTTGAAATAATAATCAACAATAGTGATTTCGTATTTAGCCTGATTAATTATTTGTTAGAATTAAAAATACGCTAGATTGGAGTGAACTATTTATCAAAATCACGATAAATGTTCATACTATTGATAATAAATCAAATCATTATAAGTGCCTATTTATAATACAATATCGTAGAAATTAGAATGATTTGTAAGCGAGTATTGATTGACTCTTATGCGGATATGATGTCACACTAGTCTACTTAGGAAACAAGGCTTGAAATATTTCTCTAATTTTTTTAAATGATGAAGTCGAACTTCTTTTGTAATCTTCAAATGCACATTTTCACACTGAATTCGAAAAGTAAAGTTTGTATAACTATGCTGTATTTTAATACAAAAAATGTAATTCCTTTGCTACGCGAAAAATGAATGTCCGCCAATACAGCAATAAATCTGTATAATAGAACTCATAGTAAGGAAGAAAAAGACAATCTTCTGTGGCCAGTGTTTATTAGAAATAGATTCAGTAGGTTATTGACAGTGATGGGGGACGCACGCATGCAAAATGAGCTGCACATTGATGATTTTTAATTTATTTTGCTATAACAGGGCTTAATTAAATGTTTACTTTTATAAATTATGGATAAAAAATAATTGAATTGTATGTTTCCATGTTTTATTTTTATCAAATCTCTGAACTTTATGATATTTCGTCTCTTGCTAGTGGTAACACGATGTTACATCACCGCGCGCAAAGGGATTATTCACCATAGTCTTTTAAGAGTTAAATTAAATGGTAACGAATTTAAATCTATAAAATGGAACAGCCAGAATAACGTTTTTTTAAATATAAGTTATTTTGACAACCAGTTAAAAAAAAAGATTTATAATTTTCCCGCTTTAATTTTCACTAGTCACTCGTGGCGTCACTCTTTCCTTCCATTTGTACGAAATCAAACGATCGTTTATGAATGGAAAATAAATTTGAATGACTTTGCCTGGGAGTAAAGGTATTTGTATCTATTTTAAAGTACACATTAGATTATGATAATAAAAATACGTATATAGTTTGACAAATCTCTTGGCTTTTATGATAGATTTTCCATATGTTTAAGGGCTTTTAAGTTTTACTATCTTCGTATAAGCAGATACATTAGGGCTACGATAAATACCATCGACAAAAACAAGCAACGGATGCTGCGATGGTTTAGACTAAAGAATAGAGGTAATTTCTGGGATTTTGGCATACATTTCAAATTTACGACAGAAAAATTAAAATGTTCATCGATGGGTGTTGAAGCCTAGAAAGGCCAGTAAAAACACGACACAATCAACTTCAAGAAATTCTTGAAGTGGGCATGCAAATGTCAGTACAATCGGCAAGCCTGTTTGAGAAATGTGCAGAAAAAGCAAAATGTAATACCTACAGGTAAATTATATTCGTAGTACAAATATTAAATATACATTGGTATTGCGTTTTATCCTCTCGGCGTAGTACCCACCCGTACAAGGAGATGCCATTAAAACATAGTTCATTAGTTAGTTAATTTTTAAGTATTGAAAGTGTTAAACTTACCGGTATTATATGCAGCACTATAGGAATCAAAATAAGGAGAGGTTGGTAGATATGAAACCCTAGCCGGGCCATGCCCATAGCCTTGGCAAGTTCCTCCAGATCTTCCAAAAGCTCCGAATCTCTCCACTCCCGTAAAAGCAGAAACTCGTTCATTGTGTTCCAGAAGCCTTCTATGGTCCATCAAATCCAAAGATTTCCTCGCATCTTCACTATTGATCAAATGAGATACTTGAGATATTAGAGATAGTTTGTCTTCTGCTGTTTCGGAGTCGTAAGATTTTAAGATTGCGTCATTTTTGTAGTAACTTTCGCACCTCTTCCCTGATGCTTTGGCTTTATCGCATAGTTCGACGTTTTGTCGTCTTTCTGGTGTTTTGGCGCCACTTCTTTCTCTCTTAGTTCCTTTGGTCTTGAGAATATCTTCAATCCGGAAGGAAGAGGCCCTCTTTCCTGGTGCTGAACACATATTTAGCCAGGAATCTTACCGAAACTGGCCCATTATCGCCAAAGTAGCTCCTCATATATCACAGCTTTAAATACAGAAGCCACGACGTCACGTGTGATGAGTATTCGTTAGGGGTATGCGACCATTTAAGATTGATGGATTTTTCAATTATAAGATTTATACCATTCGGATGCGCAATAAATGTAGCAAAAATAAGCTGGGGCTTTAATCGGACCAATGAAATTAATATTTCAAAACACGTTGGAGCTGTTTTACGTGAAACTAATTTATCATATTTTAGACAGATATATATTAAATACAGGCAGTTTTTTTTAGACCGTAAAGTAGTTTTTCGACTTAAAATATATGAATATATTTTTTTTAAATATACAGGTATTATGTAAGCTCATTATATATTTTTATGTCTTGTTAAAATGCATTCTTATTTATTATTAATTAGGCGAGTGTTTAATTTACAAACATTTTATCTAAAAATGCAACGCTTTTTTTTAGAAGACGATTTGAATCGGTATATTCACTTAAATGTTTAAAAATAATTTTAAAGAGTAACACCTAGGGTCAAAGCACCAATAAATGACCACCCCCCAGTTAATGACCATTGGTTAATAAAACACAATATAATAAGAATTGCTACATATGTCCAGTCAAAAAACTTTTAACACCAGAAACTATGACAAAGGCAGTAGGCGGACACATCTTTTGGTAAGAAACAAATCAATCAGTTTTGAACTGTGAGTTGTAAGGAAAGGTGTAGTAAGTGTTTTATTTTATGCTATTTTTTATGCCATTCTTTGAATATATCCATATTCTAATGTGTTAGGGTGGTTTATAATGTTATGATATAACTAAATCTGAGTATTATTTTTACTAGGATAGGTATGGGTTATTCACTGGTGATTCTGCTATTTTTTTAGATTAATACTAATTATTATTGTAATACTCGTATTTCAATAAAAAGTAAAAGTACTAAGAAAAATCAATGTGTTTTTTATTGTTTTCTTTTATTTTGTACGCTTAAATAATGAAATTTATACCCTTAATGTGGATTTCACTACAAGCTGAACCTTAAACGGTCATTCATTGGTGCTTTGTCCCTAACACATGAAACAAACAATGTACACTTAAATCACTCGATATGATTGCATTTAAGGTGTATCTAAAGTACACAGTTTTATGTTTAGTTGAACATAACCAATGGTTTACGATACCTAACTACGATTGATAATAATTATAATTGAGTGACAATTATTATCAAGTAGGTTCGCGTATACATTAGCGATAACATATTAATTCGTTACTTATCACTCCAAAACTCCGTCTATCTACCTTTATCTTTTGCCGAAATTAATAGAATCGAATCATAGAAAAAGTGAAAAGACTGACGGGTGTCAGGATTCTAACGGGTCCACTTTATTATCAATCGAGTACGATAGAAATGGGGTACGTGCTAAGCAGAAACATTGAGATTTTATTTATTTAGTAATCCAAATTAATTAAACACAATTTATTCGTAAGGTATAATATTATGTGTGTATAGTAAAAAAGGCTATAATAATTTGAATAGAACAATGTTGATCAGGCGATGTCTTAATGTACAGGTCTAAACAGTAACTATACGCAGTCTGCGTTTAATAATTCGAGAGTTAAGATTTGGGAAATTATAAGGACAGTGTTTTGAGTATGACCAAATGTTTGGAGACGGGCTGGATTTCTTATACTAAAATTTAAATATAAAAAGATGGCAAAATAAAAATACCCAGCAATTATAGAAAAAGGATGCTATCCTCTCTGAACTTTGTTTCACTAATATGATGGATGTCGATATCCGAAGAGATACGGTTGAGTAAAGACATTGCTCTTCCTACTGGCATTACCATCGGGAGGTTGGATCTGCAAGCAGGAAGATAAAACAGCTTAAGCTGCCTATGTCTAAGGCAGTCATTAGTAACATTTTAAAAAAATACTCTCCATTACGCCTAGGTATGTTGATCGTAATAGCACGGATTAATCGGAAAAAATGACCTGCCACATAAACCATTCTGCCTATGATTAAATTATTTTTTTTACCTTACCACATTTCCTCAACTATTCCATCTATTGACTTTTGTGAAGTAAAAGAGCTAGAGTCTAAGTCTGATAATTATTGTTAGGTATAGCAAGTTCGTATCTACCTAACCACAAATAATTACAATTAAAGATATTTACACTTTTTAATATGGTCAATAAATGAAATAAAAAAATAAAATGCGATGTTGTGTTTAATAAGTGTAGGCAAAAAAAAATAATTTTTGTGGTTTGTAAGAATAAAACTGTAATAATTAGTGGTATAATTTACCAAGTAGGTAAATGCAATAGGAAAATAGTTTTTTTTACTTTATTTAATTCATAATAGGCTCAATTTTCTCTAACTACATAATTCTTAATCAAAACATAATTACCTCATGGTAATACATATTTGATTGTTTTTTTTTGTTTCTCGTAAATCCCCTTATTGATCCATTTGATTGTAAAAAAATAACATTTCAAATGCGCGTCTTAAAACATACTTTTTTGTCTTAGGGAAAGGGTGTACAAAATGACATAGATTTTTTTGTAAAATGAAAAAAAAATGGTAACATATTTAGTAAAAAACCTCTTTGGTTCAAAATGTACACTATTTTTTAACATGTTAGCACTGTTGTTGTAGGAAAAAATACAAATCTATCAAATAAAAATACAAAAATAAAAACATACTGAAAAAATCCATTTTGCCCCACCGGGTGTACAAAATGACATACGATATATACTTAGATGGAATGATTATTCAACACTTTTTAAAAACAGAATTAATAAGTTTTTTTATGAATATTAAAGAATAAAAATATTAAATGCACACTTCACAAACAAAAATCTTCGTTTTTTTATTTAAACCAGCACATTCTGCATGAGCCCAATTTTCACACTTCATGCATTTTATCCATGTTTCACCTGGCTTTGATCTCGTATATAACTCATTACAATAAATGCATGAGCAGTCATCTTCATCAACTGTAAGTAGAAAGTCTCCAGTGTCTGAATCAATAATCAATTTTTTACATATACCTTGTTTACACTTTTCCAGGATATGTTTTTTGGAACCTTTAACTTTAGCCTCTGATATATTTGGAGTTGTTTTCAAATGTCATGTTTAACGCACATAATTGCGAAGCATTATTATTCTTCTAAAGAAAAAAAAGTATTAAGTGGGGAAAAATTACATAGTCTGTCATATAACCCTACCGGTACATATGTCGTTTTGCCCCACTACGTGAGTTTTTAAAAACATTAAAAAATATCACATTGCACTTAGTAAATTTTTACAAAATTATAGTTTTTCATGAAGATTAACAATGACACAACATATCCTTTTAGTTTGTGTTGTAGAATAATACAAATAAAATAATAATAATACCTTCGGTGTCCGCGCAACAAAAATATTGTTTTATTTCACAAAATAACCCGCAACACGTCCTCCTCGGGCGGTCGCCATAAGCGTCTTAAATATTGGTGAGTATTTATTTGTCGAACCAGTGCTCATTCTTGTGCCGGTTCAAACATGAGTTTGGTTTCTGAGATATGATTACTATGTCATTTTACCCGCTTGTGTCATTTTGTACACCCTTTCCCTATACTTAGTTTCAATAATAAAGTCTTATTTTATCTTATTTTATTTTATTTTATTATATTTTATCTCTAATTCTTAATATTTTAAATATATTTTTATTTTCGACACTTGATACTTGTGCAATATTTACACACATGTCCACCCTCATTCCAATATAACACCCACCCTCTCACTCACTTACACTCACACAAACACACTAGTATGTATTGTACGTGTATTTAATGTATTTCTGTGGATATCTGTCATTAGTTTTATTCTCTGCATATTTTATTTGTTGTATTTTTGTTACATGTATTACTGTTGATATCCCCAATGAATAAAATAAAAAAAATAAATATAAATTGTTAGTCATCATTCCCAAGTCAGGTTCGCGTCCCGTAGTTCTGACATGAACTGCCGACGAACAGTTAGCAAATGTTTTCATTCATGGATTTAAGAAAAACATCATTAAAAAATACGCCTTCACGAAAATGCGACACGATTGATCGGGACATGCGTGTCATCAAGATTTAGTTTTTTCTACAATGTTTGGCATTTTTTCTTACTATTTGTTTGGGCCGTTGTTGTGGCGTGGTTTTTCACGAAAGGTTTTGACGATGTGAATGACTACTAAATAATATTTATAACACTTTATTCAAGACATAATGCATAAAAAATAATTGTAGAATCACTAATATAAGTAAATAAACGCGTATAAAATAATATACGACGATCTCTTCATACGAAGTACTTACTGTAATGACAAACCGTCAAACTTTAAAGCAAATCGTGACGTATAAGGGGCGTGGTCAACGCAATGAATCGTTTTCTCAGGAATTCAAAATTGTAAATTTAAAAATATTTTTATGCTACTAAAAAGATAAAATGGTTTTCGTTGCTGATATTATTAATTTATAATTGTAAAAAAGTGATATTTGTCTATTGTTTATGTGCTTTGTAATACTACGTTCTTCTTCCTTTCGAAGCAGAATACGGGAAATATGGCCGCGGTCCCGATTGTGAACTGACTCTGCATTCACTGCTACACGGGAAAACTTAAATGAAGTAAATGTACTGACCATGTGAGTTCGGTTGACAATAATACTGCAGAGAGCGGTACAACAAAAGCTTTTAACGTTTCTATATTTTAACTTTTTCGCGGTTTGGTTGTAAAGACATATTAAATTTTCTTAAAATAAGTTTTTTTTTATTACAATATTTGAGCTTGTCAAATGTTCGTAGACAAGAGATTGGATTTCACCCCCTCCAGAGTCATTAAGATTAACAAATTACAACAGGGATAAAGAATGCCTTAAATAAGGGAATATGGAAGTCTAGGCATTTACAGGGATTATGATCTGTCATTGGCTGGTTTAAGTGGCCACTTTACACACTGTGTCACATTCACCATTTTGCCAATGTTTGAACATCCATATTTCTTCAATTCCTAAGGCATTCTCCATCCCTGTTGTAATTTGTTAATCTTTATGACTCCCGAAGGGGTGAAATCCAGTCTTTTATCTACGAACATTTGGACAAACTCAAATATTGTAATGAAACCAACTGGTCCTCGAAGAAGTTAAAAAATTGAAAAGTTGTTTTCAGGCGTTGCCTAGTCAGTCAGATGAATCTCTTCACAACAATAAAGGTTTCAGCTTTTTAACTTCACTAAAATCAACAAATGGAAGAATTGAAGAAATATGGATGTTTAAACATATGCAAAATGATGAATGTTACACAGTGTGTAAAGTGGCCACTGAAACCAGCCAATGACAGGTCATATGCCTTGTAAATGCGTAGACTTCCATATTCCCTCATTTAAGGCATTGTCCAACCCTGTTGTAATTTGTTCATCTTAAGTTTTTTTAATTCGTAGTAAATATGCTAAATCAGAAAGAATTACACTAGTCTTCATTGATTTATATATTCGCCCAGTGGGCATTTTCAATAACGATATGCTTTACATATATCATTGAAAAAAAAAAGTTATTGTTTTAGTAAAAGAACAAGAATATAAGCCCATTGATAAGAGAGGCAGAGAGGTAGCAAAATTGGACGAGTTGGGAATGGAAAACAGAGAAAAAGAAGACAACTTGTGATCGAAAATATCATGACAAGGATATTTCTTGGCTGATCTAATAATTCTAGGTAAGGCGGAATGAAAACCATAATAGTTCTATGGTGTTCAATATGAAAAACCATTTGTTCTTAGGTTTCTTGTTGTGGTATTTAATTTTACAGAGCCTAGAATTTAAGGGCATCTTCATCTTTATGAACAGCTTTAGGAAAGAGGCAGGCGTTTTCATTGTTACCATCAAATGTTATATTACCAGCTTGTCTATAATATGTAAAAATTAGGATTGCATTTTGTAACTGCCTTGTCGAGTATGTGGGAATCCAGACAAACGATGTCTTTGTAGGTAGATATATTATTATTGTTATCATGAAAGCAAAATTGTGGTTAAATAATCCATACCTCAACCGAATACCAGTAGAGACATTTTCCAAGAATCCATTTATAAAAATACCTACTTAACATCCGTTCTTAATAGCGAATCCATAAAATGAAATTTCAATGATAGTAAACCGCAAAGTTACCGCAATATAATATTCTATGACAATTTTGCGCATAATACCTTTAATCAAATATGTTATTTTGATCTAATTATGTTTTAATGATGTTAATTGGAACACGGAAGTATGTAGAAACGTGATTACCCGAAAGAAAATGTGGAAGATGGCCCATTTCACATTAATCGTCCCAATCCACATGACCAGGTAAAATTACGGTTGGTGGATACTTATTTCCTTTTTTTATTTTTTCGCTTGATTTATTAAGTTTCTAAGAGCAGGTAAAACATGTTGTGGAAGGACATAGAGTAGAGATTAAAAAAAAAAAAACATTATAATACGATAAATATCACTCCACCTTGTGCAATGCCGTGTAGATTTTTACTGTAGTTTGAAAACGGCCGATAAGTTATGCATAAAACATGGGCCTCGATAACAATGGAAAGTTCATAAATTTATCTTTAATAGTCTATATGCGTAAATTGCAAAGCGTGGTTCTCAAGGACTTTTACCTAAACCTTTACTTGGAAGATCTGAGTGAAAATTATTTCTGAAAGTTTAATCTTCTTCTCCTTTTTCTCTGTTAAGATCGATTAATTTGGTATCAGCTAAAAGCTAACTCCTGAGACTTTGAGTTTTAGCTGTTCTTCCCTCTCCTTGGTGGTCTTCCAGGCAGACGGCAAACGGCCGGGATTTCGTGAGCAATGGTATAGGGAATTTTAAAGCTGTCGATTAATGGAATTATTGACGTAATCTCTCCATAATCTTTTTACTATGCAATGGGTATCGCAAATCCGTCTAACTTATTGACTCTAGATTCTGCCTCTTTTGGGTTTCCCTGCGATTGTCTTTAGTATTTTCATCTCTGACGTTCTGAGCAGTTATTTGGTTTTTCTATTAAGATTTTCTATTTATTTTTTCTACTTGGTTTTTATTTTTTTTTATTTTCTTTCAATCTATCCTCGCCTCTGATGTATACATCATGATTTGGTCTGACACGTTTTGTATATCCAAATTATGTTTCCAATAATCACGTGCTATACGACATTTCTTAGGCATCCAGATATTTACTAACTGAGATGGATATGTTCTCATCATCACTATGGCAGCATCATCTGCATGGCATGTGATGTTAATGACCTTATCTCCCGTAGTATATTCACTACTTTTTTTTATTCTTAAAAGCGTTTTTTTATACATATTTATTATGCTTGTGTAAGAAAAGGTTTTAGGCGTATATATTGTTGTGGCCACTTAAACCAGCCATTGACAGGTCATAAGCCCTGTAGATGCCTAGACTTTTATATTACCTTCTTTTAAATGTTCTTCATCTCTGTTGTTGTATATTTAGTTATAAAGGTGCTAAATTTGCTTTGTTTCTTTGTTGTTCTCAATATGTGTTATTTTCTAAATGCTAAAATTATTTATGTCCCGAATTCAGTTGTTGTAACTCCTGGGAATGTAATTCAACGTATTATACTTGTAAAATACTTTGTGTTATATGATTTTTATATGAAAAAAATTAAATAAAATAAAAAATTTAGTACTAAAATTAATGTGTAAGTAGCACTTTGTAGCAAAATTTGGAGCATCTTCGCCAGCAACCTGCAATTGAAGATATTACAAAATCAATATTTTATGAATATCTTTTTTTTAAACAAAAAATGGCGGCTACTTTATGGAAAATAATCGAAGATATTATGTTAACATTCAATTGTAATCGGGATCATGGTCGGCAATACGCAAAAAAATTAGGAAACACATATGAATATCTGAGCTTTCACAGGACTTAAGTGCACCAACACTTGTATAATATTGCTACCAAAGACGTTTTATTATATATACAAATATTATCAGCGCACAATATATAGGATTTGAATTAATTGCCTTTCTAGCATCTGTTTCTTACACAAATGGAAACACAATATTTTAAACTGAGATGCATTTAGTATGAAAAAAACGGGTCTATCTATGCGTCGACGAAGGACACAAAACAATGCAAAACTCTTAGAGAATTTAATTAATTTTCACAAAATATTCCCGATTAACAATTTTTTTTTGAAGAAGAGACTGACATATCCGTTTCTTTGTCAATGCGCTGATGTGACATTTTATTATTTATTAGCTGACCAAAATGTTTATAAAAAAATATTATTTTAATTTGTGTTTATTATTTAATTGCATCGTTTAATATATTTAATTTTTTACACTTTAAAACAAGTTTATAATTGTAAATAATAAATAGAATTATATTTTAAATTTCTATGCCATTTTAAAGCATCTTCTTTTTTGTGGATGGTTTTAAATGGATGTTAAATAAAACCTTATTATATTATCACTTATCGCGCTAAGCATTCAAGAAAATATTTTAATCCTGATGGAAATCTAAACAAGAGGCTTTATTTATTTTCCATAGATGTCAGTAGTGCTTGTTGCATCCAGTAAAATTAAGCGACTGGTAACGGAAATTTCCAGAAGCTTTGGATTATTTGCCTTAAATAATAAATTTGGCATACGAACGTAATGAATAAAAGTAATGAAAAATTATGCATTCATAATAATATACGGTATATTTGAAAGTAAATGACACGTAAGTAAGCAAAGGTATATAACATATTTTTTTGTATACCTATTATTAAAAGTCACTCAGCGGACTTACACATTTTTTGCAAATATACAAACAAACGTAACTCTGTTTGATAGAGAAATAAATACTTTATTTTTTAAGTTTTCTAACTTAAAAAAAATAAAAATACTAAATGTCCAAACAGTATACAATGCAAAATTATTACTGTTAATTAAACTAACTGGTGTAATTATAGTATGTCGGCCTCGTGTTGTAGTGGTCAGCGCGTTTGCCTACCTTGACATAAAATATTTATTTAAAAAGGTGTTTTTACACTTGAATATTTGATAGTACCAGGGCCTCGATTATGATGGGAAGATAAAAACGTCATACCTTCTCCTTGACGGTATAGTTGAAGATAAATTCCCTCTAGCGATTATAAAGATATACTACCAACCCCCCCACCTTCAAGTTTTGGGTGGGTACATTGATATGATGATTTAAGGGTAAGCGTTCGTCACGGTACACTTATCTACGCTTTAAAATGACATAGCTTCAGTATGACGTCATAGTTGACGATAAAAGTCTCCCGACCGGCTACAAAGATAAAGTATCGATACCCCCCCACCATTAACATCATTTTATACCGACGAGTCTAGATCCCCTCGATACGTTTATCTACGCCTTAAAAGTGTCAAAAATTTTATTCCACCGAGCAATTTTTCCTTTAATTATGATTTATTAAAAATTTTAATCGTTTTGAGGTTGGCACTTTTTTTCTTAAAAGCCTATTAATAATATGAGAGAAATATGTAAATTTTAAAGTCGAATTAAATTCCGACATAACTGTCACTTTAATATGACGAACGCCTAGATGTGGAAATAATGTCGCTAGGTTCTCTCCCATTAACAAATATGAGTATCTAGGCGTCAGACACAGATTATGTGCGTCAGAAAGTTACCACTCTTAAAAAATAATTTAGTTATTATATTTTTTCCATCTGTTTTACTATCTTTCCGAGTGTATGTATCGAGACGTTATAAGAGCCGGCTTTGTGGTCGATCGGTAGAGATCGGTAGATAATTTCCAAAAGTCATGTTCAAGCGAGCATTTTTTGTTTGAATTGGGATTTATTAGAGTTTTAAATCGCTTTGAAGTGAGCACTTTTAATTACAGAACCCTATTTAAAATATAAATGAAAACTATTTTAAATGTTAATGACGTAAGGAACGCGGACTAATTGTTTGCGGTCATTCCATTGGCTTGTTTCGATCATATGATGTCGATATGACAAGTAGGTAGAACATACCGAGGTAAGATACAGATAGTACAGAAGTTAAGTATACCATCTCGATATATACAGATGAAGATAGCGTTCATTATTGAGGTACTGGACGTAAGACTTAAAGCGTAAAACCGGTCATCTTACCTTCATCTAAAAACAATAATCAAGATACACAGCGATTGTCGCAATAATAGTGTAAATTAAAATTTTAACATTAAGTTGCACGTGTTCGTATTTGTTTGACGTTTAAGGTGATTTTAAACGAAAATATGAAATAAGTAAAAAATAAAAGAAGTTTTTTTTAGTTTTGTACACCATTTTGTGAAAAGGACCTAAAATACATTGTTATGGTATTTGTTACAATGAATATAGTGTAAAGTTTCCGCAAAAATAGTTTTATAAAATTTCCATTAATAATAAACGTAAAAATGTCATTTTTCAATTAAAAATTATAATATTTACGCCACCCATTAATAATTGGTTTCGTACTTTCATTTAGAATCACCTTAATCATCAGTGTGGCCATTATATGAAGCAAATTAAAATTATCAAAGTAATCACTCTCTAGGGGGTAAAGAGGATCCAGAATACCCCCCCAGGTCGCTTACAAAAAGAAGTAATAATCACCTTCTGTAAATTTACTATGTAAAAATGTGATGAAAATAAATGTCACCAATTTCATTCAATATAAGATCTGTCTGTTGTCTAAAAAATGCATATTTTAGGTTGTGTAGTCAGCCAGACTTAAAAAAATCACCGAACTTCCTCACTAAGCACCCAAAAATTACATATGATCAGTACGGGAGGACCAAACGACCCCATCGCCTGCTTGTATATAGAATAAAAAGTCACGAGAATAAAAATTTGGAAGTGTTTATGATCGTGCAATAGTTTATTCATGTTTTCACGTACACATTTTTTACTCATTCGTGTATTTTATTCATTTTTGTTTGCCAAATGCTAATTATGTACATAAAGTGAATTTGACCCTTGTAACATTTACATCTTTTTTGTTTTAATATTAAACGATTTGAAAATTTAAAACCAATAACAGAAAAATGTAATTTTCTGTTATTTTCAAGATTACAAAAAATATAGGGACAATAGCTTTAATAATATTCGAGTTATCGAATTAAAATCGGTCTATGGGGAATTCGAATCCCCCGCTTCGGTCCGACTAGGTTAAAACACATTGTTTTTATTTTATAGATCTTATAAAAAAATAATTTATTGGTTCTTTACAAGCACCCTAATATAAACGTGGTTAATATATAATAACATAACACACATAAGATTTTTACTAGGATTAGCTGTTTTCTGTAAAATGCACATCTTAGGTTGTGTGGTCCGCCAGATTTTAAACATCATTAAATATTTAATGATATATTTTTTTATTCATTATGAGAAAACGAATGCATGCATTATTTACCATTTGTTAAAGTTAAAAACATTCCAACTTTTGTGTAGATTAAATTATTCGCACTTTTACAAAAGTGCTATTATCTCAGTTTCACTTTTCTATGGCTGGCTGTTTTAACTACGTTCGTAAGTGTCCTTATAGGATTCTCCCCAAGAGAAGAGTTAAAAAACGCTTCGAAATCATTTTCAGGCGTTTCTTAGTAAGTAAATTAATTAAGTGCCATCGCACTCACATCATTAAAGGCTTCAACGCTTTCATTTAAGAATTTACGCATGGAAGAATATAAGGAAACGCGGTGGTTGAGAATTTTGAAGAATAGGTATTTGAATATGTTTTACTGTCACTATCGTGAATACCTTCCCGTTACTGTGCGAAAAAGACAACTGCACAGCGAACTGATTACAACGAAATGATTACACCTAACGACTTTTTGCTGTTCCGTTTTACGCACTCTAAAACTGAATCGATTTGGTTGTTTTTTTATTTAAAAGAGTATCATCAGATCATCAATCGGAATGAATTTATATTGTCGCTGGGGTACCTCAAGGCGGAGTTTAATCACCATTACTATTTTCTCTGTTAAATCCGATAGCAGAATGTCTCAAGTGTTCAAATCATCTCTATGCAACAACTACGTCTTTGCAGACCTGAAAGCACCAGCGAAGCAAAATAATCGATGTCTAATACAGTAAATTGCGTGTCAACATGGACAAAAGAGTATAGTTTACTTACGAACCAATCTACAAAACAAATTATGTTTGCGGGTAGTCAAAGATTGCTAAGTTGGACGATTGAGTTGGATGATTAAGTTGGACGTATCTACTCTTACTTCTGTTAATGTTAATGCTATTTATGTCCAAGACAGAAAATTTGTAAAAAATGTAGGAGTAATATTGGATGTCAATCAAGCTCATACTAATAAATTAAGTGGCAAATTATTTTTCAGTCTACCCTCACTTAGAAGGTTGCAAAAATTCTTACCCATAAACACCAAATGCTCACTCGTACAAGTATTACTACTACCCAATCTAGATTACGCTGATGTTTCTATGATTGATTGAAGCTGTGAACTACTCAATAAATTTGAACCACTTTAGAACATATGCATTAGGTATATTTTTGGTCTTAGAAAATATGATCACATATCTGATTACCGTAGGTAACTGAAATGGCTCAAAACTAGACACTGAGGTCTCTCAGTCGTATCACTCCCTCTCACCTTTGTTCACTATACTTTATAGTCCTAACGCTCCGATATACGTCTGTGCAAATTTACAACGCTTATCAGTTAAGGGTAAACCCTACTTTGTTCTAATTCTTAAAACACCTTTTCAATTTCCATCCTTGTGGAATAAATTGTTTTCTCTTTCTTCTCTAACTCATATAGTGACAATGCGGCTCGACTGTGGAATCACCTCCAATGTCTCTTCAGTATTTTCATTTAAATTACTTCTAAAGAAATATTTCCTTTCTCTTCTTTACTCTATTCTACTTTCATCTTTTCTTTTTATGACTTTTTGCTGGTCTTTTTAGAGTACTTGTATTGATTTAAGGTAATTTACATACAAATATCGTTATTTCTATGTTTTTAAATCTTTAGCTTTTTACTTTATTTTGTATTGAATACGTTTTGTAGTTTAAATTAAATAAATCAAACTTTTACTTTATTTGGTATTTGGTATTTGGAAGAAATTGCCCTTTGGCAATATGTCTACCAATGTAAAATTTACGTTATCTGAAAGTTAAATAAATAAAATATCAGAATGAAATTTTCTTTAAGACTTGAGCATTTGATGTAATTTGATAATCTACGGGGTAAAATCTAGTTTTTGTCTACGAATAATTAGACAAACCCAAAGTATTTCATTATATTTTTTTGGTTACGTGTATCTTTATGATGTTCTTAAAACTTAATAATGAAACCAAAAAATGTTTGAATGCGCCATAATATAAAATTCTCAGAAGAATAAATTCAATTTAGTTTTTTCTATAATGAAGTCAGACTTCTTTGAGACTTAAAACACTACTTAAATGAGTCAGGGTTGCTGAATAGAACATTTAAAGCCAAAATTTAGGATATTGATTTACCAACAAAAACGAAGAAATCTTCGGGAAAGAATGGATAACTCTAGGTAAGACTTATATTACATAAGACGCAGCCCCCTTTAACGAGGGTGTGGTGGTGGACCTTGCTTGAACACATGCTGTGGATGTTTTAGAAGAGCCTTAATTCAAATTGCCTTTTCTTCACACACGGGGACTCTAGCTATCCTAGGAGGCTATAGACGACGGTACTATAGTTTTGTTTGGCGGAACTAAGGGACGCGGGATTGAGATGGGAGAAGACGAGTGTGCTGGTTAGAGAAAGAGTCTCCTAGAAGCGTCTGGTGATGTCCACAAGCTCCACTAAGGAGCCGATGCATAAAAAGTAAGAAGAAAAAAACTTATATTTTGTTATTGGCAAGTTTCACGAAATACCTCGATTTATTTCTTCGCGTTGTCGGGTGATCACTCATCATAATATACCTGCATATTTAAAATATATTTCAGAAAATTACATTTCTTAATAGTACACATATGTATGATTTTATACTCATATACCATACATGTATTACATTCATTCTAATGGTGCACAGGGCAATGTTTTGGTACACTTCACCAACTGCAGCGAATATTAATATTTTTTGTTAGATTAGTTTTACTCTTTAAGTGTCAGTCAACTGCCTATAAAATATTCTAGTGTAAAACACGTTTTCAAATGTATATTTCGTGTTAACCATTTCGGAAATTGCACCCGAGACCTCTCGCATGGTAGGCAAACGCGCTTCAATACTTTGGGCGTTCCGAGAACGGGCGGTCGACTCTCTTCTTTTTAGTCGAGGCTTGTTAACCACATGGACGGTTCTCGGATCCGCCTGAAGACCTTTATCTTCAAAGGACTCAATTACGGATTAGTTTGTTCAAATCAGAATCTCAGCTGGAGATAATCATCATTGTGACCTAACGTTAATTATATTTGCATTCAAAACAGGTTCCTTGCTATACCTAGACTTATCTTTATATATAAAATTCCTCTGAACGCGTGATGTCACCGAACTCCTCCTAAACGGCTTAACCGATTTACGTGGAGTTTTCAGATAAATATAGATCTTAGCGCTGTGCGTATTCGTAGATATTAAAATCTCTAATCTAATGTGTAAAAAAGAAGTTAGGAGCATAAATGTTTTATTCATCGATCTACCAGGGTTGCATTTGAGGAGAATGCATTTACAAAAAAATGGAAAGATGTTGTTTTTTTGTTTATAAAAAAAAATGATTTTGAATGTTTATAAACAACATTTGCTTTTTATGGATTCCAATTAGGTTCTTTCCTTAAATTCCTTATAATTTCTACCCATTTATTTCTTTTTACTGGATGTTTGGTAATACTAAAATAATATTAAATTTAATACATTTAAAAAAATCGTATTCCTACATAAGTACACCACTCTGTTGGTGATAAGACCGGAGTTTGACGTTTGCAAAATAATGCCGTATTTGAAAAAATATTTATTTTATGTTTTAGAATTCAACCATA
Source organism: Micrasema longulum (assembly GCF_059751315.1). Lineage (NCBI taxonomy): Eukaryota > Metazoa > Arthropoda > Insecta > Trichoptera > Brachycentridae > Micrasema > Micrasema longulum. Next base: position 81,513 of record NW_028277703.1, read on the forward strand.
AACAAGTACCTAGGTACCTACTTAAATTCAATATTATCAATTTTTAGTTTTGGAATTTAATCACAAACAAGTACCTAGGTACCTACTTATAAATTAAAAGTCTTTTTCCAAGCTAATAACAGGCAAGCTAACGTTCGGGCAGGACAACGTCTGTCAGGTCCGCTAGTATTTTAACATATTCTCACGTTTATGTAGAAATGCTTTATTTTCAATTTCAAAAAGTAGGACCAAGTGTCTTCATTTTTATCTCTCACTTCTTTATAATATTCTTCACAACCCCTGCGCTCCAAAATATCTTGCTCAGAGTTTCATTTACCTTTCTGATCATGGTCTTTCGTTTCGCTCTTCTCAGGAGAGAACACTTTCCATTTCTCGACATAGCCCATCATTTTTCAGCTATTCCTTTTCCGTCCAAGCTGCTAGACTTTGGAATGAGCTACCTCTTCATATAAAAAATGCACCTTCTCTAGCCACCTTCAAGAAACGCCTGAAACATTATTATGTATCACCAGAATACTAAACTCCCTAACTCCCTGAATTTCACTGTTTTTATTTTAATATATATTTTTATCTATTTTTCTTTCCTTGTTTTTCCTATGTCTTTCCTTTCAAACTCACATTATGATTCCACATTCCTCATCATTTAATATGTAGGTATGACTTAATGTACTTTAAAAAAAAGTTAATTGGTACAGGCTTTTGCTACAAAATTTTGACCAGCTCTTTTTTGGTTGACTGGAAGATATTGTTTTTAGCAGCAAGTCCGTCAAAGCACTTATTCTTTGTACTTAAAGTTTTAAATAAGTATGGTAGACAAGAAGTTATATCTGAAATCAAATAATGCTAAAATTCCATCTTAAATTTAAATGATGCTGGTAGATTCTGATGACCATTTCATCGCTTTATACTTGGCAAACATGCAATATATTGTTCAAATATTTCGACGCTGACGCCATGTTGAATTGCGGTTTAATCACGATTATCTGCTTTTACGAGGATTACTGATGGTTTCAAATCCTAAAATGGACGAACAGTGAAGCACAAATCTTTCTTTTTTCTCAAATTGATACGATTCAAGCGAGCTGCATAATTCCGTTTTTGGACATATTTACAATGAATGATTTCAATTCATTTTTTATTTTGTATACGCCGCGCGGTTTATATTCATAATATATATTTCTTTTGTGAATAGGAAAATGGATTTAAAATGAGAGCGACTGAATAAAATCAATTTGTCACATGGAATTTAAAAAGCCAATCGTTCATGTAATATTCAATTTATATTTTGAATGATAATTGACCTAAAACACTTTTAATTATGACTGCAATTTTATTTACTACAAATTGAATTATAATATAAATATTTTTTTTAAATAGTTAGACTATGCAAAATTGAACTCTCTATTTAATATACATTTTTCATCAGTAAACATCTAAAATCTACAGAAATCTCGTTATGAATTGACAACATTTTCGTGCAATGCATCCTGATAATCTGTATATTTGCCACCTAAAATTCACATATTGTGAATAGATTTATTTTATTTTCTTAGGTAATTCAACAAAGATACATACTAGAAAACATACTATTTGAAAGCATTCGTCGATTCAATTTTACATGCATATATATCTTCAATTATAGAATAACACAAAATAGATTTGTATAATAAGATGTAATACACTTTTTAAAAAAATATATATACGGATACAATGCAATAAAAAGTGTATGCTTATTAAAAACATGTATTCCTAAGAGATTATTCGCAAAAGCTGAGAGATTATCATGAAAAATGTCCATTTTATTGTTTCGGCAGTATATATTATATTCCCGACACATGCGGGCCATCGGTGTGTGGTATGTAGCTTTACTTAAAAACAAAAGCAGTTTAAATATTTCCCGAAGTCTGAGTGTTCTCAATCCCGCATTTATTTGTATTTTATTTAGGAGGTTAGTATCTACTGTATAGTTTAATATTTTATGCATAAACTTTATATCGAAAACAACGCGGCGTTTTATCAGAGAATCACAATGAAATAAAATTAGAAGTTACTCGTAATTTGAATTTGAATTTGAACGTGGATTAGAAATTTGGGACTTATACAAAAGGTACTTTAAGAACTTTTTTTGAACAGATTCTATTAAGTTTATATGATTTTGTATATGTAGGGTCCATAGTCCATAGTCGATGACACACACGTGTTAAATTAGTTCACCTAAAAGAGACTAATGACCGACGATGCAATGTCATCATTTTCAATCGAATCCTATACATTTATAAAATGCAACTCTGAGTATTTTACATGAAATCGGAGGGCATCGTTCTACAGTACATTCACACCGTCCCTACCATGAAGAAATGAACTACAAAGGAACATCGTCTATAAAGAGACCACAGGACGCAGCCAACATCAGTCAGTCAGTCAGTCAGTCAGTCAGTTCAGTTCACGTCATACCAGCTCGACGACATTACACAGTTCCAGCATGTAGTTCAAGTGCAGCTTCTTCAACTCCTTATTGACGTAACACTCGTCCGACATAATTCATTATTTATTCACCATGTAATAAATAAACATCAAACAGCAACCTCGTGTCTTCTCTGTCAATCTCTAACTGGGGTAGGAACTCCAACCAAACCCTCAGCAAATAAATCCTACATATATTCTGAAAAAGTTTGAATGTTTATACAATTTAATTGTCAAATTATGAATGTTTCTTTTTATTAACTAATGTTATATGGAAAAAATTCTTTCATTATGAACTTGTTAAATTATTTTACATGCGGGGAGAGAGTAAATATTTTGTTCACATATGGTTTTGTCTCTTTTTACTGGACTGATCTGGTCTGTGGATGGGAAGCATAAATGCTTCGCCCTCAAGTTTTCCATCACAAAACACACATGAACACAAACGTATCACACACACGATTATGTAAACTCTCTCCTTCTATATTTTACTATTCCGGTTAATTTTTACATTTTGCCACACCATGGTTTGCTAAAAAAAGTAGCATGGATGATTGGCCTCGAGAGGGGAGACTACACTTACGGAGAAATGGAGTAAATGTTAAAAATTTCAAGTCTACAAAAACGTCGAAATAACATTGACTCCATATTTATGTTTAATTTACTGAATGGCTTAATTGAGGTACCATCGTTACTGGAACATGTGGCATTCAATGTTCCAATCCGCCGGTTGCAAAATAATAATGTGCTGTTCCTCGATCAGCACCTCACAAACTATGGCTTGCATGCACCAATGTCCCGATTGTGTCATATTGTAAACTGTAGACAAGATCTGGACTTTTTTGGTGTAAGTCTTCATACATTTAAAAAATCACTAAGATAGACCGGATCTTGTCTTGAGGTAGTATTTTTTTTTTTTGTCCTAGCTTTAATTTTATATAGTTGTATTTTATTTTATTAGTGCCTGTATTTATTATTAGAAATTCTATTTACCATCGTTAGAATGGACTGCATAAGTCCGTCAAATAATAAATAACAGGCTAGGAGGCTCAACAGGGAAATATCACATACTACAATACCAATAAAAATATATGAAATGGATTTAGAATAATTAATTGTATTTTCGTAATCAATATGGATATTGCGGAGAAATGTTTTTATACATAAATGTAAAAAATAAAACTACGTTGCTAGAAAAACTCAACATGTTTGGCCTTAGTAGTTGTGACGTCACGATTTGTGACAGTGTTCTTAACAAATTTGAATGAATCGTGACGTATTAGGGGCGTGGCCAATGAATTGACCGTTTTTGTGGGAATTCAAAATTACAAATTAAAAATATTTTTTATGCAATAATTAACAAAAAAATTTTTTTTTTAGTGAACAGTTTTTTCTTTATTATCTTAAAAATGTTTTTTTTTAAATGTGAAATTTTGTTATTACAGTGTTGAACATGTGTGAATATGGGTGGACAGATCATTATTGCATGAGAAAATTTATATTCCATTTGAGTATTCCCCGGGAATCGAACTCGAAACCTTACGTGCGTGAGTCAAGCATCTTAACTACGCCACGGAAGCATATTTTATTTTTAAAAAAACAGTGATTATTTTTTTTATTTGCTCTAGGATTGTTAACATAATTTTAACTTTTTGTTGTGCTGTAAAATCCCTAACTAAATTTATTAAAATAAAATAGTTGTTATTTTATTTATTTCTTTTGGCAACCCTTACCGGTGTGACTGCCCTAGGAATGGAAACAATAGATTAAGTGGAACATCGCGTGATCTGCTAAGGGGGTTCTGTCCAGGGGTGGGGGAGGGGGTGTTGCCATGGCGATACCAAGTACCAAGCTGCTACCTACATCAGTAGACACCAGCTTCCAGGCAGAAAAAGGGTGGCTGCTTTGATAAATCCATCTCCACAGGGTTGTACAAAGCTGTGTTGGGAAAATTTCACAGAAAAAAAATATTAAAACGAAAATGCCGACGTTTTGTTACACAGCTATCCATTGCCGAACCTCACAAATAAAAATTATCATAACCCATACTTGCGTTTTATGGTGCAAAGAGCATTACAAATTACTTAAGGCAAACTCGTCATTTCTAACTAAAATCTTTAATTCGGAAAAATATAATTAATACTGCAAAAAGTATTGTTTTTTAATGTAAAAAAAGCAATAAAAAAATGGATGAAATAACAAAAGAAAATCAAATTAATTCAATAAAAAACTAAAAATCAACATTTCGTACTACGAGAATATAAGAGGGTTAGAGTGAAAAGGAAAGAAAGAGATGAAAAGAAAAACTAAAAAAAAGAGAATATTTAATAGTCACATTTCTTCGGTGATTTTAATGTGAAAAATATAGAGGCATCTCTGACATAAAAGTAAAGATTTCTTCACAAACGAGCAGCTATATAAAATGTTGCATACATTGATCATCTATTCCAAAAAGGTGATCAGTTTTACGCTTCAACTTTTACTCAATATTTTCACGCGCAAAATTCAAAGTTTATTTTTTTTATGGCTGGATTCCATCCAGAAATTATATATTTTAATGTGACCATTGGCCAGATGTGGTGCTAAAAAAATTAAATCACAAACAGCAATTGATTAAAAAATACATATGGTAGTTTGTATTCACCCGGTAGTTATAGGGATGTAGCAAACTGCCTCATCGTTTACTCTGACGGAAGTTAATAGATCCCCCTTTAAGAGAATCTTCAACCGAACAAAGTTGCCAAACCCTACACAAAATACCATTTAAAGTTGGAAGCGCTGAATTACATCGTTCTTTATTTAAAACGATGTTTTAAAGGAATGAAATGAAGAGTAGAGGAAATGTAGATGATTTATTATATGAGGAATGGTTAATGTGACAGTGTGTAAAATGGCCACTTAAACCAACCAATGACAGGTCACAAGCCCTGTAAATTCCTTTACTTCCCTATTTCTTTTTCGAAAAAGGTTTCCCTCTCAGTTGCGAAAAAAGTATATCTTAATAACTCCCCAAGGAGTAAATCCAATTTGTCTACAAACATTTCGACGTACTCAAAACACTGTTGTTTTTTTTTTAACAGTTATTTAAAATCTACTTAATTTTAATAAAAATTTCAATTAAAACATTTTTTATTGATTTCTAGAAATTCATTTTTAGTTGAAAAACTTATTTAAGCAAAGGTCAATTCAAATAACTTGGTATTATTAATAAGGAAGTTCCGTTTTTTTAATTTTTTTATCTGTTAATAGAATATTAAATTAAGTCTTTTTTTTTTATTTTTTATATTTTTATATATCGTATTATCATCGCTATGATTTTCTAAAGTTTTGTATTTCTGAAATAACTCCGCGTGTGACGTCAGAGGTTGGTCTCTGACATTTTTTCCGATTGGTTCGTTTACGGTGACCAAACCGGATATCCTTCAAAGCTTTCGTATCATTGGATGGTTCATATGAACCAGTGACGTCATTCGAAGTAGTGCGTTTTTATTAAAATATTTTTTATAGTTTTGTTCGTACCCTTTTAAGAAATTTTGCCGTACAATTAAATGCTCTAATTTTTACCGCGCGCGCAAGAAAACATTTTTTGTATAAAATTTCCCGTAGGGTTGAAGTTCCTCATTGCTCTTTTTGAATAAAAATCTTTTTCATTTACCTCGCTCGAACCGGTAAAACTTTCCTTTGTATTTTCCGGTCGATCCGAATGGAATTTTCATCCTGTCAACACCATCTAGCGACGATCGTCGGAACAACTTGTCTTATATCCATATTATAACAATTACTAAGGAATTATAATATTGCAAAACGTATCTGGGCCTGAGTTATCGTAGGCGGGGGTTAGTTTTTAGGGAAGGGGTGGTATTGGATGGAAGTTTTAACCTTATGAACAAAAGCCTCCGCTTGCGAACAGTTTGGGGTACAATTATGCAAATCACAAGGATATGCAATGTTTTGCCTGCGTTTAATGATTTGGTGTGAGTCGAAATGTTGGTTTTGCGATTACGCTTTGATGTCATTTGTAGGTTTGTTTCTTCTGAGATATTTGCCTAAAATTAAGAGGGTTTGTTTACCAGCGAATGCTAAACGACATGTAAATAATTTCAACCCCATGCATTATCGGATTCACGCAACCAAATGTAGACATTTATGAAAGAAAGTGGATTGAAAATACAAACTTTTAAATTGTTTGTAAATTTATTTGAAATGTGGATAAATGTAAAAATAGGTAAGTCCACTTCGGCTTTCATCACCATCATCATACCTCTGTCCACGCTTGATGGTGCATATGGAACTGAATTAGTACACTAAATGTAGCGCACATCGATGATCTATTTAAAAAAAAATATATGTTGTTCCATGTCTTGATTCTGTCGCCTTTTAACTCGAGAAAAGATCTGGGCATTTTCGGTGTACGCCCTTTGTAACCTGTTAGTAAAATTTATCGTAATAACTTTCATAATATGAATATAATTTAATGAAATAAATTTATAAACTTTTTAAAAACTTATTTGTGCATGTTGTTTACCTGCCACATGAGGATTCTAGTTCTATTTCACACGCATAACTGTTTTTTTAATTCGCCCGAACATATAGGCTTTCATGATGCATATTTAATATTTCTTAAAAACAATTAGTCTTATCCTTAAACTCAATCTTTATTATTTACTCAAATTAATTTGAATAAGTTACACACTTATTTTATATAATTTATGAAGGATGGTGGAGTTGAGGATTTATATGAAGAATGATACCAAAGCTCACTAACAAATTGTATGTATTTTATGTATCCGTGTTAAAATTCTGTCATACATGTAAGTTTTTTAATGAATAAAATAATATTTTTTTAATAAAAATAGTTTTCAATTTTGTGCTTTTTAATTACCGAGTTCTTTTTAACTAATATAAAAAAATACAATGTTTTGAGTTTGTCCGAATTTTAGTAGACAAGAAATGGGTTCAACCTTTAAAATATTTTATGTCTTTCTATTTCTTTTATTGAGTCAACCGGGTGAATCTCACCCACACGATAAAGGTTTCAGCTCTTTTACTTCACAAAGTCAACAGATGGAAGAGTTGAGGAAATGTGGATGCCGAAAATCTAAACTTTGAAGTGCAAAAATGTGTAAACTTTATTTTTCCCTTTTTATAAATTCGCAGTATTACTTTATACATTTTTTGTACAGTTTTATTTTTTTGCTTTTTTATGATAATTTCCTGTTATTTTTATTTCTATTCGGAATGCGCCAATAAACTTATATTTATTGTTTGTGTGGCGCGATCTAGATATAATTGATTTTTGATATGAATACACAAATTTGAATAAATAAAAAAATAAAAAATACATAGGCAGAATAGTGTATGTTACACAGTGTGTAAATGGTCACTTTAACCAGCAAATGCCAAAATCATAAGCCTTGTCAATGCCTAGACTTCCATTTTCCCTTCTCAAAATGTTTTCTCTCTCTGTTCCAAAAAATTAATATTTAAAATTAATTTATGTTATTATTTTGTAAAAAAATTTGGATTCAATAAATTATATTAACGGTTAATCATAACCCCATGACTAGCATCTTGATTCTCTCTTAAGAGGTGGAAACATTAAATATAAACATATTATCACTAGGGATGGAATGACTGAGAAAGATATTGAAAGGAGGGTGAGTGCCGGGAATAGAGTGAACGGTGCACTTAAATCGACCTTGGCAAATAAATGCTTGTCACAAGAGGCGAAATTGGCAGTTCACAACGGAGTCCTGGTCCCATCCCTGATGTATGGGAGCGAAGTATGGACTCGGAAAAACAGGGATGAAAGTAAGCTGAATGCTGTCGAATTGCGATCTCTCAGGAGAATGTGTGGTAAAACTATGTACGATAGATGCACAAATGTTGAGATCCGTACATTATGTAAGGCTGAGACAAGCATTATCGACAAAATCAAGAAAGGAGCTCTGCGCTGGTTTGGACATGTAGAACGAATGGACAGCGAGAGAACGGGTAAGAATATTTACAATGCGAATGTTGATGGATGCAGAAATAGAGGAAGACGGAGAAAGACATGGCATGACCAAATCCAACAAATAGTTAAAGATGGACATGTCAAAAGTCGGAATAATCGGCGCGCGTGCATGAGAAGATGTATGAATGTAGAGGAAGCGAGATCTGTATGCAAAGATAGAGTGTTGTGGCGTTCTATCCTCTCTCCCTACCCTTACGGGGAAACGGCGTGATGGTTTGTTTGTTTGTTTTGTTTGTTTATGATATTTAAAATAAAAAAATAAAAATTGTAAAAGTTTTTTGATTAAATAATAAAAAATTTAAAAAAACTGTAACAGAGATGAATAAAAAAGAAATTTAGGCGTCTATAGGGCTTAAGACCTTTAATTGGATGGTTTAAGTGGCCACTTTACACACTGTGTAACATTCACCATTCTGCCTATATTTGAATATGTATATTCCTTCAATCCGTCTATCTGTTGATGATTGTGAAGTTAAAGAGCTGAAACCTAGACTTCTTTATTCACTTCACTTAAATGTTCCTCATTTCTGTTGGTTAATATTAACAGTTCCCTGGGGGGTTGAATCCTGTCCTTGTCTGTAAAAATTTGGACACACTCAAAACATTGTTGAATTTTTAAAAAATAAGTATAAATTAACATATAACAACACAGATGGAGAACAGTTTAAAGAAGGAAATATAAAAGTCTGGTATTTACATGACTTATGACCTGTCATCGGCTGGTGTAAGTGGCCACATTACACACTGAGTTACTTTTACAATTTTGCCATTGTTTGAACAAACTCAAAATACTGTTTGTTATCTCTTGTCTGGCTTTGATGTCACACTAGTCGACAAAGGACACAAGTCTTGATATATATCTCTTGTTTTTTAAAAGGATTAACTCGTATTTTTTGTAATCTTCAAATTGACATGTTCCCCACCGGATTTGGAAAGTAAAATTTGTAAAACTATGCTGGATGTTAATACAAAAATATTTATCCTTGGTACGCAAAGAATGAATGTCCGCTAATTCACCAACACATCTGCGTAAGAGAGGGCACGAAAATTGAACTCTTAACAAGGATGACAGAGACGATGTTCTTTGGCAGGTGCTGTATAAAACATATTCAGCCTTCAGTCGGTTGATAACAGTGATAGTGGACGCGCGCGCGTAATATTTATGATTTTTATTTTATTTTGCTATAATAAGCGTAAATTTTATGTTTCTTTGCATAAATTATGGGAAAGGAATTATTAAACTGTATTTTTCCATGTTTTTTTTTCAAATGTCTTAACTTTAGAATATTCCGTCTTTTACTAGTGGTAACACAATGTTACATCATTGCGCTCAAAAGGATTATTTCACAGTCTTTTAAGAGTAAAACAAAATATATTTTCTAATTTTTATACTCACTAAATTCAAAGGATTCAAGATTTTTTGTGTTTATATAACTTTAACCAATATTGAATTAAAAATAGTTGACTATTTAAATTGTTAAATTTCAATAACAATAAAAGCAGAAATAAAACAATGTAATTCAAGATAGGTGCATTGTGATTTTATTGATAAAACGTGTAGGTACATGGTATAAATGTGCATTTTACAAAATGTGCAATTCATCACACCACTTACCGTATCATATTTTCATACCAAACAAAGCAATCAAGCACCGTTTAACTGCGTTCTCTCCACCCGCTAAAAGCACCCCTCCCGCCCAGCATTAACACCCCAAGACACCCCCATTAGCAGTACGGCCACAATGTTTACTTAGTACCCTTTTAACTGTTTCGGCTACCTACCCCTAAATTACTTCCCCCAGGGATGGCCAGGGTGGTTATTAATGGGATATTTTTAGACCTATTAAAAATAAAGTAACTAAAATAAATAGATGCCACTCTTCCCACAGAAGATTACTTATAACATCTCTGAAATTAAGTTAAAGAAAAATTATAATTTTCGGGGTTTTTTTTTAAAGGAATAACCCACTCTTCCTCTATTTACAGGCTTGTCAGCAGGCGGGATAGAGAGGATATAGAAGCAGGTAATGAAAAATACGCCACAACACACAGACCGTTTGAGGAAAAAATCATTCTTGGATTTCTTTTCGTGCAACAGGCAGGAATCGAACCCGCGACAACAGTTTCACAGTTAGCCATTTAACCAACTGCGCTACGGCGCTTGTCAAATGTGGGAAGTGAAATTAAAACTGTATTCTTAAACAGAAGTTTAATTATCATCAACATTCCCTTTCCGTACCCAGTGGTGTATAGGGCACTTTATTGATAAACCAACAATATCTTCAATTATTTTTATATAATCCCCTCTTGGCACACTGAAATTTCTTAGACTATATAATATATTGTACCTAGTTTAAACTTCTTGAAAACCATATTAGTTTAACGATGTCACTAGAGGGATGGAACCCTTTGTTGGTCGATCAAAGTAAGTGGGTTCAAATGTTATTCAATCATTCATTAAAAATATTATTAACCCTTTCAGACCTGAATTAATTCCTGTGGATATAATAAAATAATTTTATCATGTGGGTACCAAATAAATTATTTGAAAATCTTTGGCTTTTTTATGTTTTTTTTTATCTTTTATATTTTAAGAATTATTTGACGTCAATATTTTTATAAAGAATACAATGCAAAACAGATAATCAGAAATAATTTTTAAAATACAAATTACGATTCATCCATAATTGAATATACAAAATAATGGTATCATTAAATTAACAAAATAATGGTAAAATATAGTAGTATTAAAAAAAAACAAAATAAGAGTATTATTGAAATCAACAGAAAAAAAATGTATGTATAAAAAACATAATTGAAATGATAATAGAGATATGTTTTCTAGAAACTCACTCAATGCTATAGTAATAAATATAAGAATAAAAGAAACAGAACATGGACTATCTCTTTGATCCAGTAACGAGAGAACCCTTTTAGTACTCATTCATCGCTCTATTTTTTTTGCTTCCTCTTTTGTAGTGCTCATTGCTCGATTATGGAATAATGTACCCACTAATGTCATAGATGCTCCTTTTTTTATTTACATTTAAGTCAAAATTTAAATGTCACTATCGAAAATTTTGAGTTGTTCCTTTCTTATTCTTCGTTCCTTCGAATCCTCTCTTCATAGTAAAGTGTAGATTTTTAGTTAATTTTTGTTTTAAATTTTGTATAAAGCTATAAGATTCCGTATATGTATTCTCGCATATTATCGGCCTCGTGGTGTAATGGTCAGCGCGTTTGCCTACCATGCAAGAGGTCTCGGGTTCGATTCCCGACATGGATGACATGAAATATTAATTTAAAAGAGTGTTTTTACACTTAGACTAGAATATTTTATAGTCCCTGGACTGGTACCTGAAGCGTAAGACTGATCATCTTACCTTCATGTAACAAAAATGATCAAGATACGCTGCAATTGGTGTACCAATGCAGTACCCTATGCACCATTGGGTGCGGAAAGGGAATGGGTATGGGTATATGTATCCTAGAATATGTCCATGTACTTGTAACTTTCTCAAATTGAACGGTTTGGGTATTTAGGAGGAAATTGCCTAAAGCAATATGCCTGCCCTTATATGCATATATTTTTTATTGATTAATATCATTATAAAATTGAAATAAGTTTTTTTTTGTAAAATCTAATTTTTCAATTTATTAATGATATATTTGTTACTTTACAAAAAAGAGACTAGCTCTTGTGCCTGGAGAGTTACGCTGTTATATGTATTTAGTAGTTTGAAGTTTTATAATTTTGAAAATACATAAACATAAAAAATTATATTTATATGAAATAAAAGGAAAACCAGAGAATACTTGTACACTTATACTAATTTAAAAAACAAAATTTTTTTTACTCGGGTTCGAAAAATTTCTTTGAATTTACCCTGGATTTATTGACTGATGTATTAGTTTTAATAGTATTTAGTTCATTGCGGATTTTTGTAATTTTTTATTACTAAAAAACAAAACTATTTTGACCACGACTTGTGTGGAATTTAGAAATTTCGATATTATTTTGGTATGTGAGTGACTTATTCATCTCAAATACGGTTTTTTTTTCTTCTTTGTGAATTTGTATAGTGAAATAATTTTTTTAAATAGCGTTTACTTTATGAACTTCCAATATAGATTTTTTGTTTTGAATGTTAAAGGTTTCTTTAAAATTGCTTTGATAATTAATCATTGTACCATTTTATGAGGGTTTAATACATTGGCATATGCACCACCCCATCCAACAACACCATATAACATACATACAATCGGCATTTGATATTTCTTTTAAATTAAAATTTTGATGGAATATGTAGTTGAAAAGGAGAAAAAAAGGAAACGGTCTTATCATATTGTTTATGCATATAAAGTGTTAAATAGATCAATAAATATATTTGAATAAATACACGGGCTTTAAGTGGTTAAAAACAACAAATATGTCATCATTTTTATTAATGATCAAAATACGCTGCTACCAGTGTATCAATGAACGCAGTGTTCTGTCATGCTCATCATCGTCACTCCGCGAATTGTGGTGTATAGGGTACTACATTGGTAAATCAAATGCAGCGAATTTGATCATCAGTTACATGAAGGTAAGGTGATTAGTCCTTCGCCTTAGGTGTCAATAAACAATAAAATATTGCAGATTAAAAAAACATTCAAATCAATACTTTAGTCCACCCTGCTTCCAGGAATCGAACCCAGGACCTAAAGAACGGTAGGCAAACATACCAAACAATCACCACAACGAGGCGGATTTATCTACACTCGATTATCTTATTCAGCATTTTTTCTGAGAACAGCTATCGAGTCGATAGCACTCATCTAGGGTTTGGATTCTATTTCACACACAGAACTGTATTTTTCATTTGCCTGGACACAGAAAACTTAACTTAACATAATAGTAAATAATAAAGAATTTAGAGGACTAGAAAATATCTTTATTATTTTTTTATTTATATTTTTTATTTAAATTTTTCGTTTTTTTTACAATATACATAAGAGGTAAAACAGAGTATTTAAAAATAAAGGATAATTACATAGCAATGAAATACATATAAATAGTAAAAATAGGCATGGCGTGTTCGTGGGTATACAAGAAAATGTTAATGAATTTTTGCTCCTATAATAAAAAGACGGTTATAATATTTTAGTGTAACACAAGAAAGAGAAAATAAAATTTTCTTTAGAAGATTGTATGGTATTTTTTGTAGAATAATTAAAAAAAGAAAAAAAACATAAAAATATTCCTTATTATAAAAGGGCAAGAAAATATACCACAAAAAAGAGTTCATATCTTCATCGTTGTTTACACTGAAATATTTTATTATTCCTGGAATAATGGCACTTGAAATACGACTGATCCACTTACCTTTATGTAACAGACGCTTGAAATAAGCTGCATTTACAAATGCAGTGCCCTATGCACCACTGGGTGTAAAAAAGGTGATTTTGATGATAAATAAAGTTAAAACGCAAATTTATAAAACGTTTCAAATTTATTTTTTACACATATTTATGTGGTATGTTTTTGGTCCTGTATTACTGCAGGATTCTGAAATGAATTTCAGTGCTCACCTCTGGCTGAAAGCGTTCAGCTTGTTCGATTCGAGGCCTAATCTGTTGAAGTTCGGGACTCCCTATTTCGACAGGAAGGCTGTCCATGTAGTAGTGTAGGGGGTGACGTTGGTGGGTGGGGCTGCCAGTGGGGGATGATAGATACTAAACAAACGATCAGCGGACATTGCTAACTGCTTTGTAATAGGGCATTGAAAGTTCCCGCGAGTGACTGAATTTAGAGTGATTTTAACAAGATGTACATCCAATAAAATTAACAAGTTCAGCCACTTAAAGGTTAAATACACAGGTAATGACATTTACCTGTGTTAGTTAATCTGTATCATCATCACAGCTCTATCTGCCCCTAATGATGCATAGGGCACTAAAAGTTTTCGAGAGTTAATGTATTTCGAGTTATTTTAACATGCTGTATATTGGTTTGTCAAAATAGATTAAGAAACTGATTGTTTGACAAACCAAAAAAAGGTATGAAATTTTTTAAAATACAAATCCAAACGAAAACCTTGAAACGTTTTAAAGGATTCTTAATAATTACATAAGTATTATACTATTATAGCATTAGATAACAACTGGGCTAATTATTTCCATAAAAAAAAAAAAATATGTTGTAATATCCAGCATATATTATATGGCGGCACATTATATGTTACAGCAACTCATCCATCTGTCGACTTTTGTGAAGTCAAAGAGATGAAACTTTTATAATGTGGGTGAGATTCATCCGGCTGAACCAATTCACCTATGAGGCCTGAAAACAATTTTCTATTTTTTTCGTACATGCGCTCTGTAGCTGCAAGACATGCTGGGATGTTTCTTTATTTACAGCGCCCTTAAGGTGATTATCCAAATAAAATAATTTGTTTATTCATATATTGATTAATATTAGCATATTACAACAGAGATGAAAAGAGAAGGTAATATAGAAGTCTAGGCATCTACAGGGCTTAAGACCTGTCATTGGCTGGTTTAAGTGGCCACTTTACACACTGTGTAACATCTACATATGTATATCCCTTCGATTTTTTTATCTGTTGATGTTTGTGAAATTAAAGAGCTGAAACCTTTATTTATGCGGGTGAAATTCGTGTAGTTAAATTATTTTTTTTTACCTACATACTAGGGGAAAAACATTTTTTTTCAATAATTATACTTCTTCATGGACCAGGTGGATTTACCAACATTTTATTGAGTTTGTGCAAATTTTCGTAGACAAGGACTGGATTCAACTCCCTGGGGAGCTGTTAATATTAAAATATTACAACATTTATTAATATTTTATAGGTTTTAGGCTAGATGTGCCAGTATGAAATATTTTAGTTTCTAAAACACCTTTTTTTAAGTAAGTATTTAATATTTTTTAAATTTTCTTCAATGTAGGTATACTTTTCGCGCTTATTGAAAGTCAATATATATGAATAAACAAAAGAACACAAAGATATAGTCAAGTTTCTATAAATAAATACAGATTAATTTTTTTATTTGTTCTTAAAAAAGTACAAACATAATAAATGAATGTCCTAATATTACTTATATCTAATTATTATTAAAACATTTACTAATTATTAAAATTTCTAAATAACATACGTACACTTAAAAACAAAACTTCTATATAGCTAACACGAATAAGATTACTTTTTTTAAAACTAATATATCTGCTAAACATATGTTTTTTAAACTTACATTTAAATGAAATAATACCTTTTTGCTCTCTTATTTCTAATGGTATTTCCTTATAATATAACTGTACAGAACGGTGCATCAACGAGTTCTATGTATTTGTTTTTTTACGAAATGGTACTTTTACTATTTTATTTCTTGTTTTATATCCGTGTTCACATTGATTAGAAAAAACCTTTTGATTCAACTCTTTTGAAGTATAACCATTATTCATTTTGTGAAAAAAAAACATTACATTAAACTGTCATAATTTTTGTTTGTTTTAACATCAACTTTATCCGAGTGTATTTATTTTTTCTCAAAATAACTCTTATGCCCTATTCTGCATAACAGTAAGTTTATTTTTTTCCCCTTCAGTTTCCAAAAACAAAAAATAAATAAATCAAAAATTTCATATACTACTGTCTTCCATGTACTTATTAAGTCCATAATAGGCCATTTTTAGAAGTACGCCTTTTATAAAGATAAAAAAAATATTGTCTGTCATAATTATGACATTATCGGGTATTCTATTGTAGAAGCGTACGCAGTGCCCCACAAACAATGTGCTTACTTTATTTAGCTTTGATTTCGGGATTACTAATTTGTCATTACTTCTAGTATTATAATTATGTTTGTCGCTATTTTTTTAAAAATGGAGATATATTTAAGGCATATACATAATATTTTCATAAATAAACTGACTTTTTACCGTCATAATGTTTATTTCTTTAATAAGCTTTCTTAAAAAATCACCAAAATGTAATTTTTAGTTCTAATTATACCGGCAATAAAATAATTGACGCGCCTGACCTAATGCGCTAACGCACTAGCCACTAGACCACTATACAGACAGATAATAACAAAATAATAGACTAGTTAATGTGCAATAAGTTCGGAATACAAACATATTTTCTATAAATATATTTATAAATTGAAAAATCATACAAATTAAGCAATTTATCAAACGGATTCCAAAAACTAATAATGCTTTCGGAAGTTGCTCTTGATTACCTTTAACGACACTAACATGCTTCATAAATTACAACACGGAAGAGTAAAATCAATTAATTCACGTAAAAAAGCATGCATCAAAATTATTTAACGAAAATTATGCGGTATAAATGGTTTGTTCCTTTTTACCAGAGCCGCGCGCTTGTAAGACAAATCGCCGCCAACAGATGCCGTTTAAATGCCAAACATAATGTGAACTCACTTTCATGCATCTCTCTCACTCGCATTGGCTAGGTTACAACGGTGGGAGGGGGACGCGAGCATGGCGCGGATGCTGCGAGGGAACGAGACGGCATGCAGTAGTATTACCGGAGAGAAGGATAAACAGTATAGTGTCATAACATAACAAAGGACAACTGCCTCACATAAATCAATGGTTCGTGGAGCACTGCGCGGGTAGCATTAATAATTTTTTTTGTTAATGTGATTTAATTTCTCCGGCTTGTTCCACTTAATATTTTATTTAGAATTAAGGAGATTTTTAAAAAGGAGTATTTTTTAACAATACAATAAACTATTTTCATAGATATAAAAATAGTCATTAATATTATCTGATTAGTAAAGCGCCATTTTTATGTAAAACGACCTCAATGGTAACTTACTTAAGATTTTTATTTATTAACTACTTGATATATATATATATTGATATGGCGGCCTCCGTGGTGTAGTGGTCAAGGCGCTTGACTCACGCATGGAAGGTTCCGGGTTCGATTCCCGGTGAGAGAACAAAAAATAAAATGTGATTTTTCTCAAGCCTGGGTGTTCTGTGATGTAATTCACCACAGTCATTGGGCCTCTTGGCCTGTTGCGGTGCAAAAATAAATAAATAAATATTAAAAATATACTTAATTTGGCGGGCTAATTGCCGAAAACAATATCTTCCTTATAAAAAAAATTAACTGTTTTCATATTTTAGCTGTTTTAATATGGGTAGACAGAGCTTTCAAATAAACTAATTGATAAAAATACTTTACAATCGTGTACTCACGTTACATTCTAAGGAAGTATAATTAACTAGCGAAAGATGCCCGGTTTGCTTACCGTTAACGGACCAATCGGCAGAGCTGACGAAAAATAAGCGGAAGAGGACCTCTGACGCCACTCGCGGAGTTTTTTCAGAAATACAAAACTTTAAAAATCATAGCGTTGATAATACGATATATAAAAAATAAAAAGATTATTTTAATAATCTATCATTTTTTATCTAAAAAAAAAAACCTTTCAACTTTATTGGTACCGCATGATCTCTGAAGCTAGTAGTTCGACATGTTTTCCTCAGGCTGAATCTAATGCTGACCTAAGTAAAGATTTTATATAATTTTGTTTGTATAAACATTCCATATAGTCGTGATAAAGGCCCTGTTGGATAAACAGGTCTGTTGGCTTCCATAAATAATTTAAAAAAGTTTTATAATAATTTTCGCGAATTGGTCATGTCTAATAAATTAAAATACCTGTCAGTTAGAATTCACTTGTCTCTTTCCCTCAATCCAAAAAAGTGCTATGAACATCTGGATTATCTTCTTCAGCACTAGTGCCATTTCATGAAAGGATTTGAATACTATTTATCTTTATATATAATTCCTCTGTACGTGTGATGTCACTGCACTCCTAAACGGCTTAACCGATTTACGTGCGGTCTTCAGAGAAATATAGATCTTTGCGCTGTTCGTGTTAGTAGATATTAAAATCTTCAATCTAATAAATAAAAACGAAGTAAGGAGGATAAATGTTTTACGATCGATCTACTAGGGTTGCATTCGAGGAGAATGCATTTACAAAAAAATGTAAAGATTTTGCTTTTTTGTACTTGAAAAAGTTTGTTTTTGTATGTTTAAAAACAACATTTGTTTTTTATGGATCTCAATCAGATTCTTTCCTTAAGTTCTTTATAATTTCTACCAATTTATTGCTTTTTACTGAATTTTTGGGAATACTAAAATAATATTAACTTCAATTCATTTTTTAAAATCGTATTCCTACATAAATACACCCCTCTGTTGGTGAGAAGACCGGAGTTGGACGTTTGCAAAAAGAATGCCATATTTAAAAAAATATTTATTTTACGTTTTGGAATTCAACCATAAACAAGTACCTAGGTACCCACTTATCAAAGAAAAGTATTTTTCCAAGATAAAAGCAGGCATATCAACGTTCGGGCAGAATAAAGTCTATCGGGTCCACTAGTATTGTATATATTTGTTTATATATTTATAAGTATGTCGTATGTTAAAAATGCTTTTTTTCATAGGACTTTTTCAGTGCACAATACAAAATTTAAAGATATAGATTACACAAACATCACTCTGTCAGATTTAAAATTTACACTAAAAATGCATTATGTAACTTAGTAGACATATAATAATAAATGTGTACATCTCCCTTCCCCTCCTTATCCTCTTTTCAAGCATTCTTGTCCTAATCCCCGCCCGATTTACAGTAACTTAATTTTCTTAAAAAATATGAAAAAAAAAAAAAATTGATTATTAAAAAATATTTACGAGTACATGAAAATAACATTTTTATATGTATAAACTTAAATGTATTTATTTGATATGTAATATATTTTCTTTACTAACTTTGTATACTTTGTGGAAATCTGTTATTAGTGCTGAGTTTATGCACTAAATCTGTTTGTTTACTATAAATATGTATGTAGAACTGTTGATTTCCCAAATAAAATAAAATATGTCTTTCTACTTTTCTTTATAATATTTTTTTATGTAATAACATGTCATTTAAAATGCTCATTGGGCATATATATAAATAAATAAATATAATGTATAATTAGTATCTAAGGTGATGAAAAATACAGTTATGTGTGTAAAATATTATCATGATCCTGAAAAAATGTTTTCGACTCAATGACTGTTTTCGGGCAAAAAATCTGAAAAAGTCATCTCGTGGTGGACAGAGCATCGCGTTGACGCTCCAATAGGAGCGCATCTCGATCATTTTTATGACACTGAAGACATGACAGCCTTACGCTTCAGGTATTAGGCTAGAAACAATGAAATATTATAATAAATATCACATAAAACTAATATTTTAAGTCCACCTTGCCAGATAAGACCTCAAGCGTGATAAAAGAATACGCCAACCACTACGCTACGAGGGGAACTTATCTCTACTCGATTTCCTTTTACTGTATTTTTACCTGAGAGTAGCCATCGAATTTTAAGCACTCGTCCAGGGTTTCGGTTCTATTTCACACTCATAACTTTGCTGGTTTCTTCATCCGCCGGACTCGTAACAGAATTTGTAAAACAGGAATTATTTATTTGAAAAGGTGTTATAACTAGAGTATTTTATAGGCCCTGGACTGGCACCTAAAGCTAAGACTGATCATGCTATCTATATGTAACAAAAGAAATCAATATTCGCTACGTTTTGTGAACCAGTGGAGTGCCCTTTGCATCATTAGGTGCGAAAATGATAATGATGATTATCCATTTATTTGCATATAAAATATATCATTAGATTACTATACGACACCTCATTATAAAACAGTATTTGTATTCTCATGATTAGCAATTTTTTTTATATGAAGACTATTTGCTAATTATCGCAAGAAAACGAAAAAACGACACAAACTTTTGTAAAAAAAGGTTAAACCCTTAGTCCATGTGGCTACACACATAAATAATACAAGAACAATTTACAGCGAAAAAAAATGTATGGCGTTGATATAAAAAAAAACATATGTATAACAGTGTAGCTACATTGTTTTTTAATTTAAAAAGAAAATAATATATCTTCAAAACTGATTAACTACAGAAGAGTTTTTTTATTATTTTCATTACTTTTTTATGTAAGTATCTAAACAATTGACAATGAGTTAATCTAAACATAGAATTAATTGTATTCTTAATTATTAATTAGTAAAAGGAAAAATAAATTCATTTGTGAACAATTTAATCACGCTTCTAAAGGCTAAATAATTCCTGAAAACCCCACTTTTAGTGGACATTAAAAAAAACATACTCGAAATTGGCTCCCACTTCTAATATAAATATAATTAATGTATCAATAAATATAAGAAATTTAAAAAAATATCCAGTAATCATATTTCAATAAAATTATAAATATACGCATTTTTTGCCGAAATAATAATTTATTAAAATCAATCCAAGTAAACTTAAAAAAAAAAACGGAATTTGTATGATGTTTTTAATTTAGAATACATATATATAACATTTTAAAACCTGTATTTTAAATTATTTTTTGAAAATGAAAATGATGAAAGTAATAAAAAAGTAATGTGTAAACTGGGCCATCAAGCTGAACGTAATAAATAATGTAATCGACCTTTATTAATTGATAACCAATTAAAAATGTCCGCCAACTAATATTATACCTTCATATTATAATAAGAAATAGATGTAGAGTGACACAAAAAATAAGTTGAGTCACTTTACCCATTAGCGTCAAAGATCACACATTAAAAAAGAGATCTGATGAATCTATTTAACTTATAATATGTACGTCACGTCATCCCAAGCGCATACATCATAGTGACGGAATAAACCTTAATTATAACGGGTTATTTTCACCGATTCAATTAACGTTATTGATTCGGAACAACAGAAAACGTTGTTTGTTAAATACTTAATCATAATAACATATGTATATAATATGATACAAGATTATGACATGATGTTACAAGTCCGATTGTACGTAGATATGTTTTTAAATCTAACCGAAAATAATTTATGACTGAAGACAAATATCGATGATTGGAAAATATAGTAGGTATATCATAAAATCATTCATGTATACTCGTCACTGGCCATTGCCCGTAAGATAAGCAGAGAAGTAGGCACGACATACCACCTTATTTAATTAACTGTATGAAGATTACACTAAAATTTCCCAAATCGACTGATTTACTTTAAATATTTAATCATGAAAATAACTGTTATAATTGTTTTTAGGTCTTTCGTTTTTACTTACTTTTAAATAAAAATTTAATCTTAGCTAGTTCAAGAATATTTTTTTAAATTACATTTTTTTTTTCTTTATTTGGATAACCAACAACTAAATTTATCGTGCGGTTTTCAGAGAAATATAGATCTTTGCGCTGTGCGTGTTCGTAGATATAAACATCTTCAATCTGATATGTAAAAAATGAGTAAGGAGCATAAATGTTTTATTAATCGATGTACCAGGGTTGCATTCGAGGAGAATGCATTTACAAAAAAATAGTAAGATGTGATTTTTTTGTGTTTAAAAAGTTTCTTTTTGAATGTTTACAAATAGCATGTGTTTTTTGTAGATCTCAATCATATTATTTGCTTAAATTCCTTATAATTTCTACCCATTTATGTCTTTTTACCGGTTTTTTGGTAATACAAAAATAATATTAAATTCAATACATTTTTAGAAGTCATATTTTTACATAAGTACACCCCTCTGTTGGTAAGAAAACCGGAGTTTGACGTTTGCAAAAAGAATGCCATATTTGAAAAAATATGTATTTTATTATTTGTAATTCAATCATAAACAAGTACCTAGGTACCTACTTAAATTCAACAATTCAATATTAACAATTTTTAGTTTTGGAATTCAATCACAAACAAGTACCTAGGTACCTACTTATCAATAAAACGTTTTTTTTCAAACTAATAGCAGGCAAGCCAACGATCGGGCAGGACAACGTATGTCGGGTCCGCTAGTCTTATATATAAAATCAAACAAATTACAAATAAGCCAATTACAGGTTTTCACAAGTAGCATCACAGTAAGTTAAAAAATATTCTCGAACAAAAAATGTACAGTAATAGTAACAGTAATGTCAAATCAAAAACAAAAGAAAAAACACCACGAATTATTTCGAAAGCAGACGCCGCACGTCATTATGATTATTTACAAGTAAATCTATATTTTATGATTATGTTTGTGCATTACAATTATTAAAAGTTCGCCATAAATATGAATTTTGCTTATAATTAGATGAAACATTTTAAGAGATTTTGGTATAATTTTGAATTAAAATAAAAAAAAGACATGTTGTAACCAAAGGCTATTTTATTAGAGACAAGGGTTGTTAATTGTTTATTCTGTGATAATTATCTTTAGTTTCAGCTAGTCAAAATTCAGAGCAGTATGTTAGTCGAACAAATAAAATAAATAAGTGGTTCGGCTAGTGTCGTTAAATCAATATCGATATTCGATTCCTATTTCCAAACAACGAGTTAATTCAAAATAGTCCCCCAAATTTAAACATCTTTTTGAATAGTAAGAACGGAATTATTATTTTTTTCTTTTAAAAAAGCATATTATTGTTATCGTAATATGGCATAATTTTATAATTATTAAAATATTCTTACAACGGAATTTTTCGATTATTGACTGTCATAATCATCGAATAATTCCACTATGACGTCGAATTAATCGCATCACTAATTCACTCTGAGGCATAAAAAATAATATTAAAAGAATCAATTACATAAAGTAGCTAGTGATGATAATAAAAGTGCCGTAAATCTCAAGCAAGTTTGACCGCGCGTTGGGTCGGCCGTGCTCCCCAAACAAGTGACAAAATGCCTATAAATTAGCCCTAATGGAGTGGCGAGGTGATTCCTCTAGCCCGTTGTGATGGACGATGTACGGGGGCGGGAGAAAATAACAACTTTGCGGTGATGTCAAAATTACGACACCGATATATTTTACAAAATTAACTGATTTTAAATAAATTTCAAGGAGATAATTTGTTCAAAAATTATTTTTCTACAGTAGATAAACATGTTTCAGACACTTTAATTTATTAAAATTACAAAATTCGATTATAAAAAAGCCACTTCAGTAAATTTCCTTAATTTGAGTAGAATTTTTAATTACGACAGTGGGCTTATTATACTACTCATCATCATCATCATCATTCCCTTTTCGCACCTAATGGTGCATAGGGCACTGCATCGGTACACCTATTGCAGTGTATCTTGATCACTTTTGTTACATGAAGGTAAAATGATCAGTCTTACGCTTCAAATACCAGTCCAGAGACTATGAAATATTATTCTGTGAAAACACCCTTTAAATAAATATTTCATGTCAATTATGTTGGAAATCGAACCCGAGACCTCTTGTATGGTAGGCTAATCCTCTCACCACAATACTGAAAATGCTTTACTACTAGTTTTCGTTCATTATTATTTTACAAATAAGAGATATGTTCTTACCATTCAACTATATAATAGTGTAAGATTGTCGGCAATGTTTCTACGGACAACTTAAAACAAAATAAAATAAGGTGGCTAGGGCCCCAATTACAATTGAAATGTAAAAGAGTTATCTTTAATTGCCTATAAATTCAAATAAAATTTTCTGCACTAAAATGTACATAGTGGTATAAAAATTAAAAATAGTAACCTAACCGTCAGCAACCTAAAAGGTTTTTGGCGCGGGTAAATTTTGACGGTCTTTAACGGCCATTTTGTTTTAATGACTATTTATATATATATATTTTTAATTAAATTATTTATGCCAAATCACCATGGCAAGTAAAACAATTGAACAGCACGTTCAAATGATATTTTTTTAAATCAAAATGATAGTTCGTTAGTGCAAAAGTTGCGCTCATTTTACGGTAGACGTGGTGGCCCTTCGCAGTCAACTCTTCAACGTTTGGTGGCTAAATTTGAGACGACCGGTTTAGTAATCAATCAACAAATATTTGTACCTTCAAGGAACGCAAGATCGGCTGAGAACATCGCCGCTGTTCGTGAATGTTCGAAAAAAAATGCTGCTTTTGCGATAGACTCATCTCTCAGGACGTCTTTCATACATTACACAACTGTCGTATAGTAGACACCGAACAGTTAATCGATGAACAAATGAATGTGCCCATATATGGCGTAATTTTTGACAATCTAGAAGAACTAATAAGAAACGAGGCCACTGCGGGAATATGCGAGGGTCATTAAAAAACGAATGCATCCTATTTTTTTCTACTTAAATAAACTTAGTTAAGTTAAAATTTGGAATTTGGCGCTATTTCTCGAACCTTCTTCTAAAATCTATTGCAGTAGTAACTTTCTAAGTCAACAGATGGCAGCACTGCATTCGCCTGAAAAATGGCCGATATCAATGTTTGTATTAGACAGCGTTCTCTGATTGAATTCCTAGATGGTGAAACGCCTATTTGCATTCATGAAAGACTGAAAAATGGGTAGACTGATTCAAACAGTGGATGTCAGTACTGTTAGACGATTGGTTCGTTGCTGTAAAGAAACTGAAGAACTAACACCGTTGGCTGACGAAAAGTCGAGCGGCGGGCCGTTGACTGCAGTGTTTCCACGCAACATTCAGCGAGTCAATGACATCATTCGTGGTGACTGCCGAATAACTACAGATGAATAGTATCACATTGTCTCCCTCAGTAAAGGCGGTGTAGCTACGATTATTTGACAATTGGAGTACTCAAATATTTGTACTTTTTAACATAATGGAATACATGTCCTTGTTAAAAGATGGACCAAAACAGTGGATATTCGCGGAGATTATATGTCACTCTTCAATCAGTCAATTGGGCAATTGGCAGTTGTGTTTGGCTGACTCTCGTATATCGACTTTTTGAGGACACTAGTGCCAAAAATTAAAAGTAAAACAATAATAATACGGATAGTAAGTAAAGTTAGACACATGAAATCTAAATGGAGCATGAAAATATTATGGAAAAAACATTTGGATGTTTAATACAATCAATAACTATAAAATCAATAACTACATAAAAATATATAAATATATTAGTAAAATTCTTGTAAATTTCTGTCATGCACTCTGAAGCATACACACATATGCGCACAAAAACAGTTTTCCGGGAAGCGAAGGTATTAAAGTTAGTTTGTTTATGACGCACCACTTATAAAGAAAGTGCTGTAATGATGAATGACCAATTAAAGTGATATTTTATATATACGAACCTATTTAATAGTTCAGGACATAATAGTTTGATTCGTAATGTGTCCAAGTACCAGCTGAATATTTTATTTGTACGAAGTAATAATGTTTCCATGAAATTTAAAAAATGTTGCCAGTAGAAAATGGTTTCTAAAAATATTACATACTTAGTTGAGGTAATTTAAAAATCAGTTCATACGCTATTTGTGGTTTTTTTAACACCCGTAAAAAAAAGCGTTCTTCAGCAAAAAAATATAAATACTAAATAAAAAATGAACTTAGTCAAACAAAAAGTTTAACATAATTTATTATAGTATTATTCTATCTTGTTTTTATTAATGATAAATAATCACTTAACATATGATTTTTTTTTTTTTGACAAAAACGTTTTTATCTTCCAATACCACATCAATAATAATACTTAATTATAAGTAATAAAAGAACAATAAAAGTACTAAAAAACGTCGTTACAATTTGGTCTTCGATGGCTTACAAATTACAGCATAATGATATGTAAAATTTATTTCATGTATAATAACTATAATATAAATGTAATGTTAAATTAAAATTACGCAATCAAAATAACACTAGCGCCATGATGACGTACGTTTAAGGATAGCGCTTTATGGCTCGAAATGGGGGTAGCGAAGCCAACAACTCATAAAATTAAGCGATTCGAAATTCGAATGTGAGTTTAGTTGAACTTTGAGTATCGTCGGGTCGGTTCTGTCGACAGACTTGCGCTGCTCGGCGTACATATAAATACTGCAAACCTTCGTATAAAGTGTCTCTATAGAGAAATACACACACCGGCGCATATTTGCTACTCGGGGTTAATTTTACAAATCGTTTGGGGCACTTTATTCAAACCCCCGAGTGTTGCAACTTTTTTGTTTTACTGTCAATTCAATTATCACCCCCTTTGTTGACTGGTTTTTTATCGGCTTTTTGACAGCAGTGAATTATTTACGTGATCATCTGACAGTTCGTTAACAATAAGTTTGTTTTGTTTTGTTGTTTACTTTTTGTGTTTTGACATTTCGTATGTTTTGTTTGTTTTTGTGTCGTGGTCTTGAGAAATCGTTTTTAATGGATCTGTATCGTTTTAGTGGATTGTGAAACTAATAAGTTAGTGATTTTATGTTCCGTCGGCATATGGATAAATCAATGGATTCAAATTGAAGTATGTCAAAGCATTTTTGTTAATACATTTTCATTTTGTTTTATTCAACACCTGTTTATTTATTGTCATTTTGCATTGCTCACATTTATATCAACATATTAAAAATCAATATAATATTCGAATCTACTTACTTATTAGTAGTATAAATAGATAATTTTTTAACAGCTGTAAAATATTATATTAAGTGTTAATTTAAAAATACGTACTACATTTATATTTATTTCATTCATTTTCTTAGTTATTATTATTATTATTATGGATAACTTATATAGCGCCATTTTCGTAACTAAATACCTCAAGGGCGCTTTACATAGTGATTCTTTTAAATTTGTAATTTTATCAAAATAATTTATTTTGCTGTCACATGCTACGGATTTATTCAAATGATTTAGAGAACAAGTGGGTTTTAAGCTTTTTCCGAAACATCACTTCACTTTCACAGCCTCGCACCTCTGCTGGGAGAGTATTCCATGCCATAGGGCCTGCGACCGCAAATGCACGTTCACTAAATTTAGTGCGTTATTTTATTCATTTCGACGAAATATTATCAAATAAAAATTCACGTTATTATAGATCTTTTTTTTTGTTGATAATGCTTTTCAAGATGAAACGACCGTCATTTTTATTCAAAGTGGCTCCGTAAAAACAGTTTTTATATAATTTGAATTTCCCCATGTTTTTAATCAATTAAATCAATAAATAATTATTAATTCTGCTGTAGGCTTTGATTGTTTATACAGTCGTTTAAATTTGTATGTTTTTTTACCCTATCTGCGATTTACATTGCATTAGATACCCAATTTGTTGCATAAAATGAGGATAGATAATCAGTTGTTCGTCTCAGATGACCGTCCTGAGAATAAAACAAATTGTAATTAAAACAACAGTGTATATAATTATTAAAATTATGTTGATCGCGTCGAAAATTGAACTAAAAAAATATAGTAGCCAAATGCGCCGCGCTGCGCTGACCGCTAGATACGCACATTACACGTCATGCCCATCGATAATGCCGGTCGAAACGAAAATTATGCTGGACGTTAAAAAGTGATACTTCAAAATAAAAGACGAGCCACAAACACGGTGTTTCAGGGCCAGACCGCAAAACTACAGAGGAACATTCCTCATGGTAAACTTTTTTTTAAAACCTAATAATTTTTTCCAGAAACTAATTTTTGAACAAAAAATATATTTTTTATTAAATCTCAAAATAGAGAAAACACATCCCTAGCCGCTTTTCTTGTCCGCGTCTAGTGCGTATCGCTTCGTTGGTCAAATGCGTTTTTTATCTCTTTTTTCGTAGGGGAGGGGTAGGGGTTTGTGGAAGGGATACTAGTTAGAGAAATTATACAGATTAACTCTAATTTCAAATTTTATAAAAAAAACAACAAAAACATATATTAGGATTATTTTAAAATTAACCACGAGGAACGTTCCTCTGAAGTTTCGCAGTCTGGCCTTGAAACACCGTGTATACATATTTAAAATTATTAAAAAACCTTTACATTAATTTTTGTATTTACACAGCAACATTTTATAAGAATGTCCTTTAGACAATAGTAATAAAATTCAATTACCATTATACTATATAATATTGAGTTCTTTATCGTTACCAACTTTCTATAAATGGACATGATTTTATAATAAAGATTCCAGTCTCGAAGATGACACGAAAGCAACGAAACCGGTCACTGGTTATTTCAAATTTGTTGATTTAAGTATCACTTGTCTTTTTATTTCTACGGTTAAATACTCGATTTATATAAGGGCATTACAGAGCAGTGAAATTAAATAACACGGGCACAGCCTAAAAAGCCTTAATAAATTCATGAATATGTAAGCGAGTGTAATTTTGAATGAATAAATAAATGAATATATTTTCGAATTAAAGGTAGGTATAAGGTTTATATTAACATTAAGTACAATTAAGTAAATTCAAGTAGGTAGGTAACTTCTATGTTCATTTAACGTTATAAGATAACTGAATACTAGATATTCATTTACTAAGAAATTACTCTTTTTCCGCTAAAATATTTGTGTAAAAAAATAAGAAAGTTTTTTAAAGCTATATTTTTTTAATGATAAACATGTTCTTATTTGCTGTTTTAGACAATATAGTTTATTTTTTGACATTAATATGTAACCCGTATAGCAAAACATAAATTCAACAATGTTTTGTGGATATATATTATTTGGATGCATTATTTGCCAATTTTGTACACAGACTTGTTAACGAAAATCAAGATCTGATTTTTTTGTGCGTCAATTAAATAACTTTTCTAATCAATTAAAAATAAACAATTGTTTTAAATACGTTAGAAAATCCTTACACCTATGTATATATTATAATCAACCTGAGCCCCGATTACAATGGAAATCTAACAGCTTCGACTGTTTATGGAGATATTTTTATATTTTTTTAAAAGAAATATTTGCGTTCTTCTGATTTACCCAAATATTTAATTTTGAGGGCCATTTTCAACGAGTTATAAATACATAGCTCACTATTAGAAAATAGAATCAAGCTGGGGTAGAGTGGGAATCGAACCACGGACCTTTGGTCCGTGAGTCCAAAACACTAGCCATGGGACCACAACCCGTTAAATCGAATTTTCTTGGCGAGAACGTATATACTCGTATAATTAAGATTTTTTATTTGAAACATGTGTAATACATGTTACGAACGAAGATTCTTCAAATTTTTATACAAATTTAAGGTATTTTCGCCAGAAACCTGTAATTTAAAATGTTAGCATTTTTTTTACGAACATTTAATTTTTTATGTGGAAAATTTATTTTGACTATATAGACAATTAAAGACTAACTTCTGTTTTTCTGCTGTTCTGTTAACTTTCTATTGTTTTCGGGGCCCTAGGAAACAATAACATACGCCGTCTCCATGGGTAGACACATTGAGGCAGTAAAAAGTAAAATTAATATTTTTGTATAAAAATGTGTATATTTGTATGAAAATTTAAGTATCGTCGTCAGTTAGCTGTAATTGAACATGTTTAAAAAATATATTCTTAATTTATTTTTCTTACGGAAAAATTTAAGATAAATGTTAACTTCCTATTGTAATATATCCTAGATCTCATAATGTCAATCTATAGGTACTTCATATTTATTTGTCTAAGATTTTTAAAGAAATTGTTTTGTTTCTAGTTTTTGTTACTATATATTGTACGTTTCGTTATAATATTATGTTTAAAATGGACTAAAATAAAAAAGTAGACTTGCAATACTGTGCATGGAATAAGTTATGCATCACAAATGTTCACACGGTAATTTGATAATATAAAGACGATCCGAGGCTTTTATTCGTGATCGTATTAAAAACAACTAACGCGAAATAAGTGTAGCAACCTACTTAAAATAGTTGGTTACACGTGATTTATCGTTCTGTTATTCGGCTTATGTTACATTAATTTTTAGTATTTATTTCTTTTGCAAAAACCCATGCACCGTGTAATACTTTGTGCCTTGATGCTCGAAATTCCCTGACTCTGTCAAACCAAATCATCGAAAGGGTTGAGAGTTTCAAATACCTGGGAGTATACGAGTATATTACATAAAATGGCAGCTTTCAAAAAGAACTGGGAGTGCGGTTACGAGCAGCAGGCGCCGGCAACAGCATGAAGGCTCTCTGGAGATCAGATATTTACTCAGATAACGCCTGCATAACACCTCTTCTCCTCTACGGGTGCGAATCATGGCACCTTACTGGGGCCTAAAACAGCGAAATTCTTAGTTTTGAGAATGGGCGTCTCAGGAGAACCTCGACTGTGCGGTGGTTCGACTTTGTGAGAAATGAAGTAATAGGAGAACGAACGCAGTAAAATCCGGTGCAGCAACTGTTGTCAAGCGGAGGCGATACGGTTGGCTGGGTCAAATATTGCGGATGCCTCCTGAGAGCCTTAACCACGCTTGCCTACTATACGAGGTATCAGATTCTCGACGTCCTGGCGTCCTCTGCTGACTGTTTGTCGGCAGTTTATGTCATAACTTCGGGACGAGAACCTGACTTGGGAAGAAGAAGCAAAGGAGTTGGCTACCAAAAGAGATAAACGGAGGCTCTTTGTGGATACCATATGCTCAAACTAGGGAGCGGACGTGTAATGATGATGATGATGATGATGATTTATTTAATATTCATCACTTTTATCCGTGTCCAGGCGGATGATTTATACAGTGTTTTCGTCTCGATAGCTCATCTTAGGAAAAAATCCTGATAGAGGAAATCAAGTGGAGTGCATAGGTCACTGCATTGGTAAAGTACATGCAGTGCATTCCAATCGTGTGTTACAGGAAGGTAAAGTGAATAGTCTTACGCTTCTAAACCAGTTCAGGGACAGCGAAATGTTACAGAGTTAAAGCAACCATGTGTCAGACTTTTCTCTACTGAAGTTCCTTTTGCAGAATTTTTAACTGAGAGTAACCATCTAGTCGAAAGCACTCGTCCTGGATTCTGGTTATATTGCACACATCATCATCATTCCCTTTCCGCGCCGAATGATGCATAGGGCACTACATGGGTACACCAATCGCGGTGTATCTTGATAATTTTTGTTACATGAAGGTAAGATGATCAGTTTTAAGCTTCGAGTATCAGTCCAGGGCCCCGATTACAATGGGAAGTTAACTGGGTTATCTTCGACTGTTTATAAAGAAAAACCGATATTTGTGTACAAAAATGAGTATATTTGCAGAAGAACTTAAAGTATATTCGTTGTTAAACTATAATTTAACATGTTTAGAAGAAAAAATCTTATGCGTGTTCTGCTTTTTATACAGAAAACTTAATTTTTACTTTGTAGATAAAATTGAAGATAACTAACATAGATTGAAATGTCACTATCTAAATATTTGAGTTGTTCTTTTCTATTTCTTCTTTCTTTCCCATCACCTCTCTTTTCTTCATAGTAAAGTGTGATTTTTTATTTAATTTTTTAATTTTGTAAACGGTTTGGGTAGGTAGGAAGAAATTGCCCTAAGGCAATATGCCCGCCCTTATATGTATATACAGGTGTTCTTTAAACCCTGTCACATCCGAAACCACGATGATCAGTGTGAGCAAGAAGACATATTAGCACATCAAAATAATTTTTTAGAAAAAATAAAATTAATAAAAAAACAATAAATAAAAAAAACAAATGGTTGCTTACTTCTGCAGGGGAAAAATAAGTAGGGGGGAGGGGGGAGTCTTATACACCGTCAACCGCGCGTCCGTGCCCCCTCGCTTCTACCCTGCAAAAGTAAGCAACCATTTGTTTTTTTTTAATATTTATTTTTTTAAATTTCTTCGTTCTAAATATTTTTTTTAATTTGCTAATATGTCTTCTTGCCCATACTGATCATCATGGTTTCGGATGACAGGGTTTAAAGAACACCCTGTATATTGTCTATGTATATAAAGTGTTAAATAAATAAGTAAACTTCCCACTGTAATCGGGGCCTTGGGACTATGAAATATTCTAATGTAAAAACAGATTTTTAAATAAATATATCATGTCGACCATGTCGGGAGTAGAGTTAGATTTTTGATTTGTTCATCTTAAAGTATTTGTTGAATTTGGTCATGCCATGTCTTTCTGGTCTTCCTCGTTTTTTGCGTCCATCGTCATTAACATCGTTAATCCTTTAAGCCGTTTTTTGTTGTCTATTTGCTTTACATGTCCAAACCAACGTAGCTCTCCTTTCTTGATAATTATCGTCTCAGCTTTACATATTGCACGGATCTCGACACCTATCATAAAAAGTTTTATCAACAGCATTAAAAGCGTTTTATTTAATTTATATTTAACAAGTTAACTTCAATTGTCTATGAAGAATTATAATTAATTTAGGTGTATTTATTCAATAAAATATACCTACACATTATTACAATATTAATACGTCATAAAGAAAACAAAGTATTAAAGTATATTTTGTCCCGACAAACTATTCAATAATATTAACATATCACAACAGAGATGAAGAACATTTAAGAGAAGGTTAAATAGAAGTCTAGGCATCTACAGGGCTTATGACCTGTCAATCGCTGGTTTAAGTGTCTACTGTACACACTGTGTAACATTCACCATTCTGCCCATATTTGATCATCTACGTATAATGAGTTAGGAACTACCTTGAATATATCTTCTCTTCAAGACCGTTGAAATAAATCCGACCTTCTAGTCCTATTTAAAATTCTCAACTCACTCTTTGATGCACCTGAACTACTGAGCTCAATAAAATTAAATATACCAACTAGAAACCTCAGACAAAACTTACTTTTTCATACCGATAACCATAGAACTAACTATGGTTTTCATTCCCCTATGCCCAGAATTCTTAGGTCTGCCAACAAACATATCAGTCTTGATTTCTTTGATAACAAGTTGTCTTCTTTCAAAAGATTACTGAATCAAATTCAATTATAAACACCTCTCTCCCGCTTCCACTCCCACAAAGTCTACTACAAACCACTGAGTCTTTCTAATTTAGTTATAAAAATTTTATATGCATAAATGTGTCCATAAAAATGCCCATTGTGCGTATAAATAAATAGATAATTCCCTTTTCTATTATTTTTTTATCAGTAACATATTACTGAAATAATTATGATTCTATTTTATGTTAATTGCCATAATACTTTATGTACTTCTTAACTAAATATTGTAAGAGCCCTCTGGGCGTTTATAAAATAAATAAATAAACATCTTTATTCCTTCAATTCTTTCATCTGTTGATGTTTGTGAATTTCAAGGGCTAAAAACCTTTATTTATGCGGGTAAGATTCATCTAATTGAATTATTTCACCTACATACTAGGCAACGCCTGAAAATCTTATTTTTACAATTTCTATACTTTTTCATGGATCAGGTGGATTAGAATTGAAGGAATATAGATGATCGATATGGGCAGAATGGTGAATGTTACACAGTGTGTAAAGTGGCCACATAAATCAGCCATTGACAGGTCATAAGTCCTGTAGATGCCTAGACTTCTAAATTACCTGATCTTAAATGTTTTTTTTATCTCTGTTGTGATATGTTAATATAAACAGCTCCCCAGGGAGTTGAATCCAGTCCTTGTCTACAAAAATTTGGAGGAACAATATTGTTGTATTCAATAATAGTCACGATAAATTGAATATTTTATTTTTGAAAAATATTTTTTAATTTTTAATACTGATTACCGATGAATATAGTTTTATACTTTTTTTAAACAAATATACACATTTCTGTACCGAAAGTTTAATTTTACTTTATTGACTATTGAAGGATGACTCTATTAACTGTATTACAAACGTAAATAAACAGAATTGTCTTCTAATTTAGGCATAATAAAATCGATTATTCAGTTTAAAAAATTGAATACTCATATGAAGCATCTTAAAAACATACTCATTTTCGTATAGAAAATTTGATTTTACGATATAGACAATTGAAAATAACTCTTTTAACTTCCCACTGTGATTAGGGCTCAGGTAGCTGTAAAGTATGTAACGAGCCGATAAAGTAATATTTTGTTTTCATTCAATAAAAATATCAAGAAACCGATGATTGTGATTATTAAAGACATGCATATTAGGAATGTATTTTAAATAATAATTATGCTGGTTTTAAATATCTAAACATTCTTAAGAGATTGTTTGTACACAGGTATGCGTAATCATATTGTAGAGACGTATGAATCAGTCAATGACATATGGTAAAATATGAGTGTGTTAACATTTTCTTTAATAAATGCACAGTAAATGGTTTTTGAGTGCTCATTTTGCCGTTTAATTAGGTGATAATTTAAAACGAAGCGAATATTTAATTGTTTTGGTTTAGAAACTTAGTAGAAGCCGTATGAGAGACTGTTAATATTTAAAATTATTTCAATATAAACCTCGCTTACTTAGAAAAGAAAGTTAACTCAAGTAGATATTATAAGTCATTAGTCAGCCTGTTTCCCTTATTTATTTATGTTTGTATGATAACAAAACACCCTGTCTTCAGGAGAATGAGAACTTTATGTTATTTTGAAGTGAGATTTGTTATTCATAATGCCTTCATGTGTGTCCACCATAAAAAATTCAAAGACTTAAAAATTTTGAACCACCAAAATAAAAAAAAATACCGATGAAATTATTTAAAAAAAATGAAAAGTAACTTGCAAGTAAACTGTATACATATAAACAAACTACAATATATCTATTGAAACGTTTTTATGCAGTATTGCTGCACTTTTGTTAATATTCGCAAGTACGTGCGTAAAATAATAAAAACATGGAATTGGCATATTTTCCTACTTTAACTAAAAGATAATTAACAAATATAACCCAAAAAGTATAAACATAGTGCAGGAATAATATAAAAATAAACAGATATATGAAATTAAAAATGTGGTTTTCCTAATAAAAGTATAATGAGGATTTTAACGTTATTTATTTATTTTATATGGCCTAAGCCAACTACAACAGTTACACAGAGAAACATATATTCAAGAAACTGAACAAAAATAACATACAACTAAGCAAAGAGAAACAAGGGCAGTAAAATAATGGTATACAATATATTCATAAACACGATAAACATATGAGACTTCGAGACAAATCATGCCAATCTATCTTCATCCCACACTGTTTTGGTCGCGAAGACATCTACGAAGAGCCAGAAGATCTATCCCAAAGAATTCCGAGTTGTGTGACGAATTGACTAATCTTTACTAATCTATCTAGGCTAAAACTAATCTATACTAATCTATTGATGATAAAAATTATGTGGCGTCTAAAAAGATCACCTCATGAGATGCTTACGTTCTTAAATATACATAAACTTCCGTACCAACTTTTCAAAGACAGTTTACATCTATGTATTTTTTTAAAATCAACATTGGTTGAATTCTTAATTGTCCAATTGAATTCAATGTCGTTCCTAAAAAAGAGTTTTATTTTAGATTGATTAGTTTTAAAGGTACTAATATTTTTGATTAATAAATCGAACTTATGTAATTTGCCTGTAATAGTACCCTTTTTATGTCTCATATTTTATATCATTTTTACGAACACGCTTCTAGATAAGAAAACTCTTAATGTTTGTATTTATGTGTTCTTATATCTAATATATACTATTTCAGGTTACATGTGATGAGGCATTCCTGACCAAATAAATAATTTGAATGACTTAAATTAAATTTAAGTCAAATAAAATTTAGTTTAAAAACTACATACTATCATGCCATTTTCAAAGCGCCCTTGTGCATGGTTGTTTTATTACGAAAATAGTCACTCTTCCAAAAAGCAATGATTTCACTTACTTAATTATTCCGCTCTTATATTTTACATGATGAATAAAAAACGCATTAATAAACAATGTAGAACATGAGTTTAATTAAATCAATAATGTCCGAGAGAAGTGAGAAGTTTTTGTTCAATATTTACTTAGCTAATGGTCTCTTCGAACAACATTTAATTTGAAATAAAAAATTTCAGCAATTTTTTATTTCAAATTAAGTTAACAAGCTATTTATAACCCTCTTATGTTTCTTTGGAAATAATTATTAATTAAAGGTACCTGCTACCTGCTACTACAATATAAATATATAAATTTATATAAGTTAATACATTTTCTTTTATGACAATATTTATTTATTAAAGAAATCAAAGTCTTTTTTTTAAATACAAGGTACAAGAGAACAATTTTAAAAAGTAAGATCGATTACTGATTTCACATCAATTTATTATGAATACGGAAGAAGAGGGAAAAAAAATTAAATACTAAAAAAATAAAATAATTAAAAATTAAATAAAATGTACATAAAAGGGAGAAAACATTGTATAGCTATAACTCTACTTTCATCCCCTCTTTCTCTACTTCCATGAACAATTATATTTCTTAGTAAAAATACACAACCAACAATACTCAATTAGATGCAGTTAGTAAATGTATATGTGAATAAGTAAAAATTAAAAGTTAAGCAGTAGATAAATTTCAATGTCTTAAACAGATCTGATAAAAATATAGTATGTACAGTGTATTATGTTGATGTAACTAACACTGTCATTATAGGTAGCCTGTATTCTTCATAGAGTGCTATTTTTCATATAATTAAACTGTGAGCTCGGAATGTCGAAGAGTACAGAATGACGAGTTCAACAGATAGGGACTCGATATGAAATGCTTCTAACAATTTCTGGGCTATCGATTAGGTTATTAATAATTTTATATCTTTGTATTATCCACCTTTGGATTTTTCGACAGCAAAAACACTCCGCGCAAACCATTATTAATCCCATAAGTCCCTTATTCGAATCGCTATTTATTTATTCGATTCATCTTATTATAGGTGAAATTCATATTTTTGGCGAACCTTCAATAATTTAAAAGTACCAAAAAAATCATTAAACTTACATTTATTTGCGAAAAATCACAATGACGTGCGGCGTTTGCTTTCGAAATAATTTGTAGGGTTTATTTTTCTTTCATAGTCCCTGGACTGGAACTGAAGCGAAAGACTGATCATCTTACCTTCATGTAACAAAAAATGATCAAGATACGCTTCGATTGGTGTATCAATGCAGTGCCCTATGCACCATTAAGTGCGGAAAGGGAATAATGATGACGATGATTTTTCTTTTGGATTAAGATTACTGTTTATTTGAGAATATATTTCAACTCACTGAGGCGCTACTTGTGAAAACCTGTAATTGGCTTATTTGTTGTGATTTTTACATATGATAAATGTAGCTAATAAAGAATAATGTTTTTTTTTTGTTTTACTTTATTTTATATTTATTGTAAAAAAATAACAGAATATTCACATATGGGTTACAAAATAAGAAAGTTTGTTTTGCCCACTGGGCATATAATATATTATTCAATATATCAAATTGTTTAACATGTAATATCAAAAGGATATTGCCTTAAAATATGTATTTTCAAATGACTTATTTTACTTTTTTTTTCTTTGTTCGGATAACCAACAGCTACAATTATCATACATAAAAAACAAAACAAATAACAAATAAGCCAATTACAGGTTTTCACAAATAGCACCATAGTATGTTAATATATATTCTCCAACATAAAATAAACAATGATCTAAATCCGAAAGAAAAAAAAAAGAAAATAACACTAAAAAAATATTTTGAAAGCAAACGTCGTACTTCATTGTGGTTATTCACAAACAAATATATGTTTAATGATTTAGTGTTTACATTAACATTATTAAAAGATCGTCATAATTAAATGAGACAAGAGGAGTATGAAGAAGTAGGTTATTCCTAAGAACTTTCTGAAGAACATTTATATGGACTTTATATAGCAATTTAGTAGCTCAATCACAAATAACTATTGACGTGCTAATAAGCGACGTGATAACGATTTCTCACCGTGGTTATTTATCGTATTCGCGATCACAATGCAACATCCGTGAACACCTAATATTAAATGTCAAAATATATATATTTTTTTCATTTATTTATTATTTATCATGCTATTGCATTTAACTGGCGGTTGGCAAGCCAAATGTCAAGAAAAGGAGTCGCCATAGTAATTGTAATTAAATTTTCACTTTTTTGTATTAGATACTTCTTACTATTTTGCAAATGCAATATATTGTATTATTTTTTATAGTAAACGCCAATTTTTCACTTGTGAATTGTATTTATTTACGAGGAAAACAAAAAACAAACCGACACGAGCGTTGACTTAGAGATTACACACGCGTTGACTTATGGTATGCGATAACTTAAGCATGTTCATTATTGTTCATTGTCATCGCTCAAATGCTTAGCATGTTTTTAAGCACGTCGGTAGTTATTTGTGATTGAGCTACAGGACAGTCAATTTAAACAGACGCAATTTTTAATTGATAAATTATATCACCTTTTTGCGACGGTTTTGCAGAGGTAGTAGGTGATTCAACACATAGATGCAAAATATCGTTAAATAGTCGCCAGAGAAATAAAGTGTACAGTAAAGTTATATTTTGATAGATACGAGTATATAATATATACCTACATTATGTTTTTAATTTTATTTACTCAATTTTATTTATTCATATAAATGTACATTACAAAATGGAATATCTTAATTCATACATATATAAATAATTAAAATAATTAGGTAAAATTAGGTATATATAAAAAAAACACATTTGTATACATAATATCCAAAGAATAATATGTTAAAAAAGTAAGAGAATCTTGTAACGAAAAACTCCCTTAGAGACGTGAAAAATATCTTTGTCCAAAGTGATATTGTTCTACATAGAGATAGCCTTTCCAACAGGCATAACCATTGGCAGGTTGGTCCTGTATATTGGAATGT
The DNA here is from genome assembly GCF_059751315.1 of Micrasema longulum. Lineage (NCBI taxonomy): Eukaryota > Metazoa > Arthropoda > Insecta > Trichoptera > Brachycentridae > Micrasema > Micrasema longulum. The sequence goes on from NW_028277703.1 coordinate 120,625, forward strand.
GAAACAGTCTATGCTGACGCTGTCTAAGGTAATTATCCGGAACATAAAAGCTAATGCTCCGCATAATTTCAGGGTTGTCAATAATACCGCGCAACAATCGAAAGAAGTGCGTTGTTAAATACACATTCCTTCTAGTCTTCAAACTGCTGTAACCAAGTATACCCTGGAGGAACTCCGTGGGATAAGGCCATGGATAATATCCGCACTCCCTCATGTAGAGAAACCGAAGAAATTTCTTCTGAACCCTCTCCACCATAAAAGAGTACTTCAACTTATTTGCTTATTAGTTTCTCATAGATAAAAAAACAGACGTATTATAATAATTATATGTATTTTTGTATAGAAATTAAAATATTACTAAAGTAGAAACCTCTTATTTATGCTTTATTGGTAAAATTTAATGGCAACGGTATATTTTGAATATAATAGCGCAGGTCTTAAATGGTCGGAGCTTATCTCCGCAAGTCTTATTATAAATGAATAGGTAATGTAATAGGATACAGAATAAAGACAAGAGGTAAATGTGTGATGTCATATGGAGACGGGCGTGCGCATTGTGTAAATTCAATTCTTTTTAATTCATGAATCATCAGAAATCCATGAATTATCGTATTCATTAATTCAATATAAATTGGCTAATCTGTTCATTTGTGTGAACCATGTCTAAGGTATTCTAATTAGTCAGATATTTCTAAATTACAAGTGTAAAGATATTTGGGAATAATTTTTGATAAATATTTCAAATGGGCAGAACACATACTTGATGCATACTTCATTAGTGAGAAGCCAGTTAGAGTATAACTCTACAATATGGACTCCTTACTACAATATTCACCAAAATTCTCTTGAAAGAGTCCAAAAAAAATTCTTATAGGATATACATTTTAAACTTAGAATCAGCCATGAAGTTTTAAATTACGATTTCTTACTTAAAACATTAAATTTGTTAAAACTTAACGATAGAAGAAAAAATATACACCTTTTAAATTTAATCAAAATTGTAAATTCAATATGGGATTGCCCTGAACTATTATCTCTCATCAACTTCAGGGTGCCTGGAAGAATGACTAGACAAGTGCCACCGTTTTGTAGCAACAATTCACGGACAGTGTATACTTGTAATGCCGTATTAAACAGACTTCATGAACTCTTGACTCCATTTTATTTTGATTTGACTCCAACAATATTTGGGATAATAATATAACCACGTGAACTGGGTCGTGTACCTGCGATAGAGTTGTGAACACACCGATCAAAGGTCCAAAGTTCAAATGCCACCCGATTCCCATTATTCCAGCATGTTATGTATGACCTGAGTAAATAAAGAAGTGCATTTTTTAAATTTTCAATACAATAAAAAATGAGACGTCGAAAACTTGTCATAGTCTTCCATTGAGATGTCTCGACCTTTTTCTGATTGGTTGTTTTATTAAATGTTAGTAAATATTCGTATTAAACCACTTACCGGTAGTAAATATTTAAATTAAACCACTTACCGATTAATTAAAATGTTTGACCACAAACTTAATGCTTTGAAGATAAATAATAGTTGTTTTATTCTTTAAGGTGCTGATTTTTTTAGTTTTGTAGTAGGGTGTAATGGCATTGTCTCAAATAAAAGATTCTTCTTTATAACATTTCGATCGCTCACTAATCTAACTTTTTGTGTGACTATTGTAAGTGAAAAGAGAGTAGAGTTTATTTAATAAAAATCCTCCATTATATTGTTTGTCTGACGTACGTGACACATCTAGGACTCACCATCTACAGACAATTAAAATTGACGAAAAACATAGACGGACGCACTAAAGTAATGCCATCATAATATAGCCCCTTCTTAGAAAACTTAGTAAAGTTTAAGACCTCATACCAAAAAAAAAGTCATGATGTACAAAGCCTACGTTGAAAGCATATTGAGCTTTATGATCGCAAGACAGACAAAACAGTAATACAAAGGCAACAAAATAAAATAATTAAACTAACATACAACTTGGCCTACCTGACCCTACGACAAAACTGTTCAAAAAAATACACCAGATTGATATAAAATCAAACGCAGGACAGTTGAAGTAAGTTATACAATGGAATCGAATACTACAATGACTTACATTAACACTTGAAAAATTACACTGAAGACAAATTTAAAATCAAGCTGAAAAAGTAGATGATGACTACACTAACCAGACTAGATATAGCATGACTAGACCTTATAATACTTCTTAAATAACTCTAACGGGTTTTTAAAAATTAAAAATAAAAATAAATAGCTTAGAGAATATATTGTTTACGTATTGTATGAAATTTGTCAAAAGTAAGACATTTTTTTCCGGTCTTTATGAATTATTAATGAAGCAAAATAATGTGTTTAAACGATTTACCAGAACTTGAAAGAAAGAGCTCGTTGGCCCAAAACAAAACAATAAAACTTTTCCAAGGAATTTTATCGATTATTACTCGTAGGTGCTAAGGTTTTCACGGTCACTAAAAAAAAACGTATTGAATTTTATCGATATTTTCATCAAAATCATTCATGGCACTTATGCAGCTCATTTCGACTATTCGCTCTACCAGATTTAACTGTTGTTTTGAATCCTTTTATAAATACGTTTTTGTGTTGTTCATCACAAGACGGCATCGCGTTAAAAAAAACATTATTCACTTTATGATGTGCAATATCTCTCTGTAAATTTAATTATATGTATTTAAAGGTGCAGTTAATTAACAATTCTAAATCAATTTAAAACGAGGATTCCTGTTTAATTTTAACGAAGTTAATACGAATTTCCTCTAAAATTTAAAATCACGCACAAAGGACCCTTTGTGCATGCCTTTGTGATACAATGGAATTAAATCGCACGCTGCCTAAAAACCGCAGAATATTTTTTGCAATAAAGAACACCATGATTAATAATGCATTTAATATAAATGTGCTGCTATAGAGTTATGCTCGATTGGTTTAATTAATATTTCCAATTTTACAGTAAACAGCGGGTACCTATCCCTAGGCTATTTGGGACGCTGTTTTGTGAAAATATTGTCGGTTGGCCCCAATGTCCCTCCGGCATTTTTGATTGGTCGTCATAATAGCTATTATACTTATTGAAATTATGTAAAACTACAAAGGTATGATTTACTCATTGTTCTTAATTAATTAACATTGCTCATAAAATATTTAAAAAAAAATAAAGTTGAGATATATTCATTACCTGGTTATGGATGGTATTTGTTCCCTAGTTAGTCAGAAGATATAACGAGCATATTTATAGAACAAAAAAAAACAAAAATACCTCAACTTTAATATTTTAACCTTTGTATTATTTGGCTCAAAATTGGACAGCGGAGAGACTATCACGCCTCTCACTTTGGTATACTAAACATCTCTCCCATATACCTTCGTAAAAAATATCAATGCTTTGTTCGTTGTTATTCTCAAAACAAAACTCTTTATTACCATCCACAGTTCCACTATCATCTTTTACTCATATGGTGTCCATGCGGCTCAACTGTGGAATCATCTTTCATCCTCTATCAAAGATGTTTCTACAGTATCTCTGTTTAAATCACGCCTAAAGAAACATCTCCCTTATCTTCCTTAATCTCTCTCCCATTCCTGTCTCTTTAATCCCCTTTCCATTGAAGACCAGTAATGAAAATATTTTTTTGTACAAATATTATAACTTTTATTTTTGTGTCTATTTTGTTTTATTATTGAATTTTCTCTCGATTACTTTTTGAAACTCAAACTTTATAAACAACATCTTTTATTTTATTTGTTGGTTGAAAAAAAAAATTGTCCAAATAAAAAAGAAAAACACAAAAAAAAAATAATATAAAAAAACACGTTCTAAAAGCCAGATTCTCAGCAGACGTCTTTCTCTTGAGCCAGATAAGTTTTTTTGATTTTTAAAATTTAATGGGAGCATATTATACATTTTCGGTATATTGTACTCTAAAACGGGTTCTTTTCCCATATTTATTATTGAATTTAGGGAGAGCTAGTCCATCTACACTAGCGAATCATATCATCTACAATATTATATACATGCTCCAATTTATTTCTATATTCAGATAGAGACGTATGCTGAGAAACCAGCATAAGGCACTGCATTGGTACACTAATCGCAGCATATCTTGATCATTTTCGTTACATAAAAGTAAGATAAGCGGTTCAGGTGCCAGTCCAGGGACTATGGAATATTCTAGTGTAAAAACACCTTTTTTTAAAAATAAATATTTCATGCCAACCATGTCGCGAATTGAATCCGAGACCTCTTGCATGGTAGGCAAATGCGCTGACCACTACACCACGGGGCCGATAAATGTGAAAAAAAATGAATTGTAATATGTGAGGAGTATATGTTTAGTCTATAGACTTAAGGGCCATTAGTACCAAATTTTCGTTTTTTGTGGTTATTCATTATTACTACTACTACTACTACCATCACGCCATTTTCCCGTAGGGGTAGGCAGAGAGAATGGACCGCCACACACGTCTATCCTGGCATACAATCCTAGCCTCTTCCACATTCATACATCTTGTCATACATGCCCTTCGGTTCTGTCTGCTTTTGACATGACCAGACTTAAGATTTCGGTTTATCTGATCATGCCACGTCTTCCTTGGTCGTCCTCGTCTAACGTTGCCGTTCATTTTCGCCATATATACTTGTTTTACCATTTTTTCGTCGTCCATTCGTTCTACGTGACCAAACCATCTCAGAGACCCTTTCTTAATCTTATCAATTATACTTGTCTCAGATTTACACTCTCGCCTGATTTCATCATTCGTAACCCTGTCATACATTGATTTCCCACACATTCGTCGCATTTCGCAGAGATCGCATTTCAACCGCGTTCACTCGGCTTTCATTCTTCCTCTGCCAGTTCAATGTTTCACTTCCATACATATGTGTTGGGACTAAAACTCCGTTGTGCACTGCCAGTTTGGCTTCGATTGACATATTTTTATTAGAAATTACTGTGCTTAGTGCTCCATTCATTTTGTTGCCCGCATTCACTCTCCTTTCAACATCTTTTTCTACTCGTCCATCTCTTGGAAACATGCTTCCCAGATACACAAATTCTTCTACTTGCTCGAAACATTCGTTGTTTACATTTATTATGCAGTCAGTAACGTCACTATCCCTTTCAAATACCATCAGTTTTGACTTACTTTCGTTCATCGCCAATTCGCTCTCCAGGCATACATCATACATTCTAGAGACTATTTGCTGCAAATCAGCCTTGCTGCTTGCCAACAGAATTTCATCATCAGCATACAACAAGCAGCTTTCTGAAAAATTATCCATTTTTGCTCTATTCTATCTCTTTCATACAGTTGTCCATGTATAGATTAAACAACCATAATAAAATTTAATTAATTTAACCAGATTAAACATCATTATAATGAAATAAATAAAACAACTTTGATTTTAACCACTAATTCATTTAAAAAAAAATTCACTGTTCGGTTTCAAAGCAAACAAGCTTCTTCGTCAAAGTTTACGTAACAAATTAATTCTTTCCTATTTTATTTTTATCATGTTAACTAAATACTACACGTGGAACCAAAAAATAAAGTCTTTTTTTATCCCTAAAAGGATGGTAATTTGATATGATTATTTTCTGAAAATAAAATATTACAATTATACAACTTAGAAATTAAAAAAGCGATTAAATAACAAATAAACAATATTTCTTTTAGTCCAATCCTGTCTAGCTTCGAAAATAATCATATCGAATTACCACTCTTTTAGGGATAAGAAAGACTTGATTTATTGGCTCCACGTGTACTATTTAGTAAACATGATAAAAATAAAATAGGAAGAAATTCATTAGTTACGTAAACCTTGACGAAGAAGCTTGTTTACTTTGAAACCGGTCGGTGAAAAAAAATAAAAAAATTAGTGCTTAAAAACAAAGTTGTTTTATTTCTTTTTTTTTATTATTAAAAGTTCACTTAACTTTTTATTGTGCAATTGGTCAAATAGGAAAATATAATATATGCTTCGCGGTTTGGAGTACCCTATCGGTAAAAAAACTATGAATACGATAGGTGTTTTAGGGCTAATGATTTTTATAATGTTAGTGTTTTTTAACAGTTAAAAACTGTACAGCAATTTCTGAAATTTGTTACGCTGGATTATTCCATTGCAAGTCTATTATCAAAGGAATTCATCACACTAGATCTCATGTTACCAGACAGAATGCAATAGACGTAGCGTACAATAGATGCATTTAATATCGGCATCATTATAACCGGTTAAACAATTTCCGTGTTCATTGTAATTAAACTGCTTAAGGCTCACTTGTGCGCTTTGCTCTCCATACTCATTACTGCACTTCTCCCAGTTACTTATATGGATGACAATTTAAAAAGTAATTAATGATAAATATTTCAAGTGAAGTCAATGGCATGCAATCACAGTGGAACACGGCATTTCATAATTATTGTTATTAATCGATTTTTTTTCTGAATAAAAACTTGCGAAGCATTGTGGTTTTTTAAAATTTAAAAGTTTATGTATTCATACCGACATACACGTATATGTGTATTATTTATAAATTGTTATTTCAAATGAAATTTCTCTACTGAATTTTTTATTATTGCAAATATCACTTTAATTAAAGTTTATTGACTACCTTTGGTTTAAAATCTTCTCTTAATATTACTTTTTCAAATTTTAAAGATTACTTGTTATTCTTTCTTTATTCTCTGCTACACTTGACATGTTTTTATACTTTTAAACTACTTTAAATTACTTTTAGAATTGCTTTTAAAAATAGTATATTGCTTTTTAACTATAATGTGTCATTATTATTTTAGCTGTTTTTAAAATTAACGTAAATTTATTGTCTTTTATTTCTTTCAAAGATTTTTCTCGTCGGTTTTTTTTTAAAACCCTAAACTTATGTATGTTTATATTTGTTTTTCCTCTTAGATTTTTTTTACATTTGAGCATGTTTTTTTATCTTAATAATTTTAATTCTAACCTTTTAATTACTTTATTATTATTGTAACATTTCTATTAATGTAAATACTAACTACAAACTTTTGAAATAACCCTTTAACATTGATTTTAATTTCTAAACTACTTTCATTTTTTTTTTTCCCTGTTTTTTGTGCTTAAAAAAATAAAAATAGTTAATTGATAACCGCAGATTTGATAATAATATAATATGGAAACTTTACTGGTCTATTAGAGTTAATGACTATGTTATTGTAGTGTGTGTTTCTTAATATTTTTTTTAATACAAAAAAATAATAACGTATCCCTAACTGTATGAGGCCAAAAGCCCTATGTTGAGTTGGGATACAACATAATGGAAAGTGGAAGCATGCATATTAGTGACATAGCATACACATAATTCCCTTTCCGCACCTGATGATGCATAGGGCACTGCATTGCTGCACCGATAGCAGTGTATCTTGATCATTTTTCTAACATGCAGGTAAGATGATCAGTCTTACGCTTTAGGTACCAGTCCAGGGACTATTAAATATTCAAATGTAAAAGCACATTTTAAAATAAATATTTTATGTCAATCATGTCGGAATCGAACCCGAAATCTCTTGCGTGGTAGGTAAACGCGCTGAAAACTACACCACGAGGCCGACTGCCGAGTCGAGGCATATTATTAAACAATAACAAAATTAAATATTATTGACTGTGGTGAATAATCCCTTTGCGCGGTGATGTAACATCGTGTTACCACAAGCGAAAGACCGAATATTCTAAAGCTTAGACATTTGAAAAAAATAAAAACATAGAGACATTCAGCTTAATAATTTCTTTTCCATAATGTATAAAAATAAACATGTAATTTAGCCCTGTTAAAGCAAAAAAAAACATAAATTTGCCGCTCATAATTCACGCACGCGTCCCCCATCACTGTCACCAATCGATTGAATTTGTTTCACACAACACCGGCTTCAGCGGCTACAGAAGAGCGTCTCTGTCTTCCTTGTTATGTGTCCCATCTTCGTGCTCTCTCTAATATAGATGTATTGCTGTATTCGCGGATATCGTTCTCCGGGTAGCAAGGTTAAATATTTTTTAAATTAAAATCCAGCATAGTTATACAAATATTACTTTCTATATCCGGTGTGAAATGTCCTTTTGAAGATTATAAAGAATAAAATTTAATAATTTAAAAAAATAAGAGAGATATATCAAGTCTTGTGTCGTATGTCGACTAGTGTGACATCACAGCCACACAAGAGATAATAAACGTCTGGAAAACACGATTTATAGTATGCAATGTCTCGTAGCAGTCTTCTGCAATGGTCTCTTCCCTCAGACAAAATCCAAACTTGTACACTTCTCCTGAAAGTGGCCTTCGTTTCGGATAACTTAATATGTTCATCCAGGACATTGAGCGCTCTTGGGGCCACAATTGAGAAATTTATCTGATCAAAAGTCGTACGTATTTTGGTATTAAGTAACTCAAATTACAGGAAAACCTCGCACGAGCATTCTGCTGAGAACTTTTCTTGTATCCGCATGACCAGAAATGTGTCGATGACTTTTTTTTTTAAATTGTCTAATGTCCAGTACCTTCATAAATTAAAACAATGTCTCATTTTGAAAAGTGGGGGGACATCGAAGCATCACTCTAAGTATTCATTTTTATACATTTATGAGGGGGTTCATAATAGACGCCGCGCAACCTCCCCAGCCCATGTTTATAGGTAAATAATATGAAAATGCGTTATTTTTAATCGCATTTGAGTGACAATGCTTTAAAAGCTCCTAAAATATTTTTTTTAGGTTTTATTCCGTGCATTTATAATTGATGCACACCAGAAAAGAAAAAAAATATTTTAACCCTTTCAAAGGAATTATTTTAAAATTTATGTATTTGAAATTTTTTATTTTTTATATTTTTTCATTATCGTAACATTTATTTGTACTCATTTACTGAATTATGTATTGTACAATATTAACGTAACATAATTATTTATTTATTGAATCATTTTATTTATATTTTGTTAATAAAATAGAATTACTCGTAAGTAAGAATTAAGTTGAGGTTCAGTTTCAGTGCCGAAATACGTCGTTTATTGAAAAAAAAATAAAAACAAAAATACCTGTTCTAAAGCTAAATTTACAATGTATGTAAAAACTGTATGTATATATAAATATATATATATACAATATAATAATACATTATAATAACAATAATAGTACCACATTGTAATAAAAATAAAGAAATAACAAAAGTAAAGTTCTTAAAACATCCTATTAGAGGGCGAAAGCGCTAATTGGTCGAAAAAGTAAATGGAAGTGTACAAAGTATTTTTAATTAGTAACCTATATGTAAATATAAGTTATTATATCCTTTATGAACACAAGTGAAATAAAAACTAAATAAAAATATATATATATATATATATATATTTATATATATATATATATAAAATTAAATACAAAATATAAATTAAATATATTACGAAGAAAATAAATAAAATAAAATTAAAATCAATAAATATTTACAAATATAATTACAAATATAAGATACGAGATCCTAATTTGGGCACACTATGTTTTATTAAATAACTTTTTTGCAATATATTTTTTGATTTGTATTGTTTTTAATTATGTAATTTTTATACTGATGTGTCAAAATAAATATATAAATATATCATTGTATTCATTTTTAGTATGTGAGAGTCCCGATTTAACACGGAATTTTTTAGCAAGTTGGGACATGAAAATCTAAATTGTTCAATAATGTAATAAATAAATGAACAACGCGTCTTAAACTTAAGATATTATAATATTCACATCTAATTGGTGAAAGATGTTTAGTGTTATTATTTTTTTATTTTATGAATTCTATATTGTGATATCTTTTACTGTTTGTAAACTGAAAATAAATAAATATTTGAGCATGTCAAATCGAAGTTACTCGATAATTTGTTACTAATAGTAATTAAGAACATAATACAATTTGTGTCTATCGGACATTTTACGAATTTTGATTTTTATTAACCTTTTGGATAAAAATGTTTGATAATTATCATACCGGGACAACAATCAACAATATATGGTTGATTTAAATAAACATTCCCACACAAATAAATATAATTATATTGGGGATTCTTTTATTTAATAAGGTAATCAAACTTTAATAAAATATTTGTATTAAAAGTGTTGTATACCTAACACACAATCACTCAAACCAGAAAATGTTTTACTGAAGGCAAAATATTAACAAAATTTAAATTATGTATAACACAATTAAAAAAGTTTATGATAAAAAATTGAAAATTTCATAGAACTTTGTTTTATTTTCTTTGTTTACTGTTAATTTTCTTTGTCATGTATTTTACTGCGGTCAAACAGAAGCCGTTATTACATCAGTAGGAAATTCATTATTTTTTACTGTGTGTGTTTCAATCTAAGAATCCACCCACCAGTAGAACAGCTTTCAGAGGGAGTACCCACTCGTTCATAAAGTGTCTAAAGAATTAATACAGTTGTGCGGTACGGTGAGCAGACCGACCATACTAGAGTTTAATTACGTAAAACCACAGCTGCTGATCATTAAAAATCAATTAACTGAGAATCGAATGCTCGTTGAACTATTCGGTAATATTTAGCAAACGATAGCAATAATTGCAATACGTCGAAAAAATCCCTAACCGATCAAATTATTGGGCAGCTTATATATAAAGTTTGTTAATTTATTAATTTATTTATTATTTGTTAATTGAAGTAATACTGAAATAATACTTCTTTATATACCTAGGTATATAGTAAAAAGGCCGTATTGAAGTGCATCGGTGCTTTACCTACAATGAAAACAAAATCAGGCACACACAAACGCAGTTTAAAATATTTAATACTTCATTTAATAAAAATTGACTTAAAAATATCCAAACGTTATTATTTATAATGTATGTACCAATAATTTTGAAATTTTATACTTATTTTGTCAATATTTCTCAATAAATATATAATAAAAATATGTAACACTTAATTAAGAAAATAAATATCTAACTGTTGTTTTTAATTTATTTCAGATGTATTTACGGATATCTACTAAAAGCCTGACGTAGTCAGACAGACGACTTAAAAGACAGATGTTGTATCAAAATGCAAGAGTCGGAAACGAAAACAGAGAGTATAGAAAATCTACTAGACATGCCTACTGCAGTCAACAAGATCATGGCGCCGGAGAATAACAACACAGTTATAGCACCTGGTGCGTTTCTCAAGGCTCAATCCAATCCAGAAGTCATTTCCATCAATTTCCCGGACAACAGTGAAAGTGATTGTGATATTCAAAACATGAAGGACAGTTTCAATATCTCTTCGGAGTACGGCAACTCTTTCGCGGGGGATCTGTCGAACGATTCCAAGCTGTTTAAAGTCGATAATATTGAGGAAGTGAAAGGTGCGGTGACTGAGCGACACACTAACACAAACGGATATGAAATATCCATACCGGAAAGTAATTATAAATGCTCATCACCTGTTGAAAAATTACAACAAAACCCAGAAGATGATTACTTCTTTAGAAACTCTCCCAATAGCGGGAACGAAAGTGACTCAGAGAATAGACTGAAGATTGACATTTCGGAAGACGAAGCGGATTATGACTGCGGAATCGGGGAGACCAACAAAAGACGAAGGAATTTCGAACAGGGCGAATACGTGTACACTAAGTTTTCCAAAAAAGACTCACCGTCAGAATACCACGAAATGAGCTCTCCTACTTTTCAAGATAATTTTGTCAATTCGATGAAAATAAGTAACTCACAGCAGTCGGAAGATATCTACAGGGGTGAGGAGATCGCTACCATAACAATGGAGGATGTCCCTTATTTTAACGATCGAAATAAGAGGGAAGATCGCGGTGGTATTCGCAACAATGGCGCGGACGAATTTTCGTGGCACCCCCATGTTTACGCGAAGCCTCCGAAAACGCCGACGCCCCATTCCATAGTTGACATTCTGGGATGGGGAATTAAGAATACTAGAATCCAAATTTTCTCCCCGGTCAGGGCAATTAGCGCGAGTCCCGGTTACTCGTCCCGTCACACGTCAGCGGGGGACAGCCACTCTAGTCCCGAGGCGAGCAATACTAGTTTTAACTCGGCTAGAAATTTAGCGGATCACAGCTCGACTGTTAAAGATTCTTCCGCCAAACAAAACGTGTTGAGTCAACTCATGAACGTGCGTAGAAAAGATAATACCAAGAACAAAGCGGAATCCAAGACTCACAGCAATTCCATGTTGCTACAGCGTTTGGAAAACCAAGGGAGTGTAATGAGTTCTGAGAAGCATCGTCAGGCAATGTCTCCGGTTGGAGTGATGGGGTTTGTGAGTTGCTCTCCCGTAGGGGGGATGCACGGTGGAGGTATGGTAGCCGAGCAACCCCTAGACTTGTGCGTGTCGCGAGGGAGAAAGCCTTCAGACCCCACCCCGAATCCATCTCTCGTCAACCTGCCCCAAGATCTCACCAAGTCTAACAAAAAAGGTAAAGTAATTGTTTTATATTTTCCAATGATCGCATTTATTATCTGAGCGCAATAAGGATAAAATAAAATCATTATTTACACAAATAATAATGTTAAATTTTACGTCATTAGATAAATTGATCATTATGTACGGATAGGCTTACTATATAAAGTATTTAGTATTTTAATTGGCCTACCTTCATTATGATCAAAATTGCTAAGATAAATTGAAATACATTTTTGAGATTACTCGCGAAGATAATAAATTATTATCCTTGATTAAGTCATGAAAGTGGAAAATGGTACTTTATTAATGTGTAGTTTATAAATCTCAAATCGAAATTACGTAATGGCGGAAAGCATTATATTTAAATAATTTTGAATTAAGATTTGTAAATGCCACATTTGAAAAGTACCCATTTTCACCTAGTCAACAAATATTAAATAAAAAAATGGAAGAATTGTACAAATTCTTATGAATTTAGTTAATAGACGTGCCTGCACAAGGTTATTATAAATATCTAAATATGTGGTTACATGTGTTCAGGCGGTTGAAGAATACCATCCCGTGTGTAAAATAAAACCCGAACCCTGGACGAGTGTTTTCGACTCGAAGGCTGCTCTCTAGTAAAAATCCTGAAAAAGGAAATCGAGTAGAGATAAGTCCGCCTCGAAATGTAGTTGTTGGGTGGTTGGCGCTGGCAGAGTGACAAAGTGAAACGTTTATTTTAAAGGTTGTTAAAACTGTAATATTTCGATATTCCGGGCTGGCACTCGAAGCAGAAGACTGATCACGTTACTTTCGTGTAAAAGATGATTGAAATACGCTGAATTTAGTTTACTAATGGAATGTTTTGTAACTTTTAATTGAAAAAATCTCTTATTGTTTTTATGTATATTTCATTTTTACTTTTTATGTTTATTCATTTACATACGTTTTTTTTTCTTTTTAAAACTAGTATTTTAACCGTATCTTATTTTTAAAAAAAATTATAAATGGTATATTCTGTAATTTATTTTTGTTCTTCAATTTTTATTATTATCGGTATGTTTTCCAATTTATATTTTTGTTTAATTTCTTAATTACTCATTTTATATATTATAATGTGTATTTGTGGTTCAATTTTTATTATTATCGGTATGTTTTATAATTTATAATAATTGTGTCTCATTTATTTACTATTAATGGCATATTTTCTAATCTATTTTTATGATTCAATTTTTATTATTATTACTTGCATGTTTTCTAATTTAAATTTATATTGATTTTTTATATTGTTATTATTATTCTTTGAATTTATTAAGCATCATTTAATGAAATTAAAAATAAAAAAAACACATGAATAAAATAAGGTCCTTCCTAAACACAGGAATTTCCTAGCTAGTCGGGACCTGAAACAAATAAACTCTGTACATTTTAAAACTGTGAAATACTAAATAAATAAAAAAAAAAAAGTCCTATACGCTACTGGGTGCGGAAAGGAGAAAAGTCATGATAATGATACCGGTAGTTTTCTTTTGATGAGTTCCGTGATCTAATATCAAAATTACAATTATTATCTTCCTGCCAATTAGCGTAAGAGTCCCGATGAGATAAGATCGTGTGGCAAAAAGAGTACAGTGGAGATAATAAAAAAAACTTTTGCAAATATAATATTGAAGGGGATTTCGTATGAAGTTACAGCGATGGGGAGAATTCGTCCATTTTTATCTCAGCTAACAGACGTCCTTACATCGATAAAACAATATTCCTTGGGCACCAAAATCTCTTGTATTGGGTGTCCCGTAACTAAATATTCGACAAATATTGATTAATAAATTTTGATATTTTTCAAATTCGGATTTAAAAACATATACATTTCATAGAAGTGATCTCCCGTTTTCAAGTCTCTGCAAATTTTATTCATAAAAAAAACCAAATTATTTCTTTAGAGTGATAATTCTATAGAGAAGCCCTTCAGCTCTTTTACATATAACAAAAGCGTTCCAAACGTTTAGTTTGATTTTAGTTTGGTTTTTCGTTCAACAGCAAACGTGTAACAGACGGTTTCGATTTGCGCTTGAAATTCTCTACCCCTAATTCCTACGAATCCTACGACACGTCGTGTTGCTGTAATTTGTAGCTAACTTTATGGTTAATAATATTAGCCAGGGGCGTGTTATTACTCTAAGAATATTTCAGAGTTTTCTTGATATTTTTTACATCTGAAATGACTGATCATATTAAATTCGTGTTAGAAATCCTAAAAATACCGTCGTTCAAAAATATATTGAATGTTTTATAATACCCGAACTCTCAACATTAAGGTTAACAAATTACAACAGGGATGGAGAATACCTTAAATAAGGGAATATGGAAGTCAAGGCATTTACAGGGCTTATGACCTGTCTTTGGCTGGTTTAAGTGGTTCCTTTACACACTGTGTAACATTCACCATTCTGCCTATATTTGAACATCTATATTCCTTCAATTCTTTTATCCAAATTACCTGGTCCATGAAGAAGTATAGAAATTGAAAAAAATAACATTTTCAGGCGTTGCCTAGTATGCAGGTGAAATAATTCAATTAGATGAATCTCACCTGCATAAATAAAGGTTTCAGCTCTTTAACTTCACAAACATCAACAGATAAAAGAATTGAAGGAATATAGAAATCAGGAATAAAAAAATCAAAATAAAAAACCACGTTCCAAGAGCCAGATTTTCAGCATACGTCTTTCTCTTGAGCCTGATAAGTATTTTCGTTTTTTTTTGTATTTAATGGGAGCATATTTTACATTTTTGATATTTTGCACTCTAGTGTTCTTTTACTGTATTTATTATTGAATTAAGGGAGAGCTAGTCCATCTAAACTAGTGAACCGAGTATTATATACATAGTCCAATTTCTTTCTATATTCAGATAGAGACGCATACTGAGAAACCAGCTTGGACCATAAAAAATCTCTAACGGATAAAATGTTTATAGATTTATACAATAAGGATATTGGAATATCGTGTCGCTGACAGCACATGTATACTGATATAAAAACGAACTACTTTGAACGACATCATATGAATCAATGATATGAGAGCTGCGAAGGAAATACGGTTTGCTTATCATAAACGAACCAATCGGTAGAACTGACAGAGAAAAACCTCACACGCGGACTTATTTCACAAATACAAAACTTTAAAAAATCTTAGCGCTCATAATACGATATATAAAAATAGTTTTAAAAAAATGGCTTAGACTTTAATAGTCTATTAACATATAAAAAAAATTAAAAAACCACTTAATTTCCTCATTCTTCTTAATTTATATTCTGAAAATAGTTGATTGTTTTGAGCCCCAGTAAGTCATTATGATTCGCGCCTGTAGAATAGAATAAATGTTACACAGAAATTACAACGTCTGTGTTCAGGCAGATGAAGAAGTTTTCCACTCGATGACTACTCTTATTAAAATATTCTTTAAAAGTAAATCAAGTGGAGATAAGTCCGGTGATTACCATGGAGTACGCCGTCCGGAACAATTCTACGCCGCTCCTAATGCCAGTTCACTCCCGTACGTTAAGAAGTCATGACGTCTGGCAACGTGCGATTCCTCGGTGTCCCTCTATTTTGCTTTTCGTAACAACTTGGAGAAATTTATACTTGTCCGCATGCAGGATACACCCCAAGTTTGCTGTTTACAACCAGCTCGCGATACACTCTCGCTCTGCTGAATCTGCATTTGTTACCCTTTGCATCCATGATACTTTTAGCATAAGTCCACATTTCAAAGGTTTCCAGCTGGTTGGGCATATTGACCATTAATATGGGCCAAATGCAATATTTAAGCAAACGCAGGCTGATTTAAAGTTTGAGGTTATCACAAATAAATAAATTAATAAAACAACTTTGTTTTTAACCACTAATTTAATTTTTTTTCCACCGACCGGTTTCAAAGTAACACCAACTTCTTTCTCAAGGTATACTGAACCAATGAATTTTTCTATTTTATTTTATCAATATGTTGCCAATAAAATAAAAAAATCAAGCGTTTTTGTCTTGAAAGGATGGTAATGTGAGATGGATACTACCAAAACTAGACAGCAGTGGACTAAAAGAAACATAGTTTATTTGGTTATTTATCAATTTTTTCTTAATATGAACCGCTTTTTTAATTTCTTATATTTCCAAGTTGTCTGATTTAAATATTTTATTTTCAACATGAAGAAGTTTTAATCCAGTGTCTTTATTGAAATTATGCTTATTTTTCAGATGGTTTGCAATTCAGAAAAAAATTTTATTTATGTACCTTAAGTGTTCCTTTACTCTAATATGAAAGTTTATTTTAGTTTTTCCATTGTAGATTGAATCGCAATCATTACAATTTATTTGGTATATGCCAGATTTACTATATTTATGCACATTGTCTTTGTAATTTTTTAACAATGTATTTATACATTATAAATTGTATATAATGCGGGTTTAATGTTTAATGGTAAGGAATTAGATAATTCTTTAGAAAAATTGTAATTTATAAACAGAATCCGCCTCCATTGTTAAGGTGGGTTTACTTCATTTATTGTGGAAGTGGAATATATATTTATTTATGTTGAGGTTACCGTTGCAAAAAGGGTGTTTTCATTTCAAGAAACATTGCACGAGCTGTTTGAATACGGCATCTCAGTTCCTTTTCTGAGTCTATGTCTTTGGGAGGATAGTTTCGAGGTAATTTTACAACGATTTCAATTAAATTACATGAAATGCAATAGCTGCTGGAACTAAACAATTCTGACAAAAGTGATCAATTCCTACTGAAATATTTTGTTTTTCAACCACCTTGTGCTTCTTATTCCTCTAATAATAATTCTCACTGAATGATTCTTTTTTCCGAGAATGAACTGAAGAATTATTGACGGATATAATTCGGAGGGTTGGTAAGTGGGGGCGGCGGTACGAACAGAGGGGGATAGCGTTATACTTAGGGGAGGGGGCAGCGGGCTCTTCAAAAGTCGAATAATAAAATCATAATACTTTTAACGACGAGGAATCACTTGTCGGAAAATTTAATGGAAGTCGTTGTCTGTATTTGAATGAGACCAGATTTACAAAGAAACGATTTGATAAGATGAATAATTACTTGAGCAAAAGAAGTGGGTACTATTATGTTCGCTAAAAAGCTTCCAATTTAATAACATTTGGCTAATTTTACTTAAATATAGGCACATTTTGATTTTCTAACTTACATAACAACACTCAGTTCTGTGTAGAACAATCCGTTCTCTCTTTAGATTCATTAAACATTCTTTTTAACATTAAAAATATTTTGCGCTCATGAATATACCATTTGACTCTTTTGTTTATTCAAAAATATTTTGGCTTTGTTCAAATGTTTGTAGGCAAAGACTGGATTTAACTCCCTTGGAAGTTATTAAGGTTAACATATAAAAACAGAAAAAGATAACTTTCTTGAGATAATGTGTAATTCCTTTTGACCTGTCATTGGTTGGTTTGATTGACCACTTTACACATGATGCAATATTTACCATTCTGTCTATGTTTGAACATCCATATTTATTAAACTATTCAATTTTTTTATTTTCGTGAAATCAAAGAGCTGAAACATTGAAATAATTATTTTACCTACATACAAGTACCTACTTACTAGGTAACGCAACGACTGAATTAAAAAAAAATATTTTCTTAGACCATTGGCTTGATTAATAATATTTTGAGTTAGTTACTCTATAGAAAAGCATTTTTATGTGTAATTTTTGATACTATGCTATGAATTTATAAATAAATAATTTCGAAGTTTATATTTTTGCTGAAAAATCCTTTGAAAGATTAAACTATATTTATATTTTATTAATTTTTCACGCCCATAAGGCTTTTACATGCATGAAAGTTATATAAAATATGAGTATATAAACAACATTAAATTTAAAAAAAACAACATAAAGCAACAAAAGATAGAACAGTGTTTAGAAGTAAATTTGGTATAACAAAAAGAAGACGAGTATATAAACAACATAAATTAAAAAAAAAAAACAATATAATGTAAATAAAAGATAGGAACAGTGTTAAGAAGTATAGTTGGTAATACGAAATAAATTTTAAAAAATACAATATAAAGTAATAAAATATAGAACTGTGTTTAAAAGTTAAGTTGGTTTAAAAAAACTTAAAAAAATTATAGTAATATAAATATATAAAAAATACATATGTTTATATATATTTTTTTAAAAATAAGCTAAAGAAATGCAGTTAAAGGTTTAAATCAGCTAGGTACATAATGTTATAAAATACAATATGAACAGAATATTAAGTTCTATTTGATATGGATAGTATTACAATATTTAAGTTTGTCCAAATGTTTGTCATAAGCCCTGTGAATGCCTAGACTTCCCTGCTTTAAGATTTTCTCCATCCCTGTTGTAATTCGTTAATATAAATAGTTTGTTCCTTGATTCTTGTGTAGCTGTGGTGTAACACGAGTCTACATACAATACAAGACTAGATATATCTCTCTTATTTATTTAAATGATGAAGTTATATTTTTTGTAATCTACAAATTGAAATTCTTGCATCGGATTCGGAAAGATTATTTTTTATAAATATACTGGATTTTAATAGAAAAAATGTTTATCCTTACTATGAGAAGAATATTTAAACGAATGAACGTGATGCCAATACCAAAATACATCTGTTTTTATGTATAAGAAAGAACACGAGAATAGAACTATGAAGACAGAGACGCTGATCTGTGGCCGGTGTTTGTGTGAAAGAGGCAAAAAATCAATTCGTTCAATCAGTCGGTTATTGGCAGTAAGCAGGAGTGCACGTTCGTTATATGACCGGCGTATTTATATTTTTTTCAATATTTATTTTGCTTTAGCAGGCCTAAAATATAATATATTTTAAACAGAAATACTTGAGTTCTCATTATTTACTGAAAAATTTTAATTTTTAGACTGTTTCCCAAGTCTTACATAACTTATGCTGAAAAAATGGGAATCGAGTTGTGGTAGAGTGGGATTTGAACCTCGAACCGTTGGCCCGTGAGTCCACAATACTACCACGGCACAAATCAGTTCAAACGATGGAAAATAAATTATTTAACAGTGTGTATTTATTTTTTAAATGTATGAACTTCAGAATATTCGGTCTTTCGCTTGAGGTAACGTGATGTTACATCACTGCCTTTTAAAGGAATTTTATAGCACAAGTTTTTAAGAGTTGAATATCTTAATCGTTTTTTTACAATTTGTTTCTTAAATGATAAATAAAAACACAGTTTTATGGTATGTAATCTAAAAGAAAAATCTCACACTGATTCAGTCAATGGCTGTGTATAGGAGGATGTGAATTACGTACATGCCTTTTAATAATTAATAGGCTATTGAAATTCAACCAAACCATCCAATCCGACTATTCAACTAAGACAAATCTGTTTTACCGCTTTAGCTACGATTGTATCCACATTACTGGCATCTAACATGATCTGTTTTATTCAATGGATACGTTGCACTAATCGTCTATATCTCAACATCTGTATGGAATCACTCCTCCACATTATTTGTGTATCTGAGGATCTAAGGATCAAAAGACCGGGATAATGAGAAGTCCGACAGAAGGTACATATCCTCTCGATTAACTGTGGGGCTTTGATTGGTAATCAGATAACGTTACTTGTTTAAAAGCATTGGCATTTAGTGTAAATTGATGTAGTTCGTTTTTATTTCTCTATTGTTTTATTTTAATCTTGAAAATAAACCTATCTAATACATGATTATTTATTTAAAACTTTATATACACATACAATATATTATATACATTAATAAAGCATAATGCCTTAATGCAGTTTCTTCCTACCTACCCAACCCGTTCAGTTTGAGAAAATTACAAGTACATGGACATATTGAATCTTATGATTTTATCCAAAATTAAAAACAAAGATTAACTAAAAAAACAGAAAAAAATATCACTTCACTATGAAGAGAGGAGAGGAGATGGCGAGGAAAGAAGAAGGATAAAAAAACCACTGAAATATTTTGATTGTGACATTTTAATCTTGACTTAAATGTAAATAAGAAAGGGGCGTCTCTAACATTAGTGGGAAGATTATTTCACAATCGGGCAGCTACTACTGTAAAAGAGGAGGAAAAATAATTAGAGCAATGAAAGTGTTCTCTCGTCACTAGAACGAAGAGATAGTCCGTGTTGTGATAGAGGTTGGAAGAGCTCTCTCAGATAAACAGGCGAAGGGGGATTATCTAAAATATTGTGAAGAAGTAATATAATGTAAAAAAAGCGGTATTTCCCTATAACCAAAATTATTAGTTTTTCTTGTAATTCATCATCATTATTCCCTTTCCGCACTTAGTGAGTCATAGGACACTGCATCGGTACACCAATCCAAGCGTGTCTTGATCATTTTTTTGTTACGTGAAGGTAAGATGACCAGTCTTATGCTTCAGGTGCCAGTCCAGGGTCAATGAAATATTTCTGTTTAATACACATTAAACACATTTTTGAATAAATATTTCATGTCAACCATGCCGGGAATTGAATCCGAGACCTCTTAAATAAAAGGCAAACACGCTGACTACTACACCAAGAGGCAGGCTTATGTATTATGTACTTACTAGCAACAACTTCGCATTGTACGAGGTTCTATGTAATGCGCGAGCTGTCACCACTCCGGGCCAGCGTTATCCAATTCTACCGATTTAAAGGTAGATCAAATGAAATCTGCCGGTCTACCGAATTTGAAGGAGAATTACCATTCTACCGATTTTTAAATATTAAAAAAAAATTACAACATTTCTAAAAGCTGTTGTTTTTATTTTTGTTTGGCAAATAATATACATGTATATATTGTATATATATGATATGTAGTATGTAGTATATATGTTTTCAGTTACATATACTTTTGATGTTGATGAGACAGTTGATTTTTTTAGTCTCATAACTTTTTGTTAGATTATCATATTTTTATATATTATTCGATTTGTATAAATTATCTTTATACATCTTTTAAAAATATGCTGTATTTTATATTTAAAAAATACTGTCTATCTCAGAACAGGTATTTACTATACCTATTGAGAATAGACAGTGCCCACTGAATATGTTTGCTTGTACTTTAATTTTACTTTAATTTAGCCTATTTGTATATTTTTTACCTTTTTTACTGTTTTGCAAACAGATCATAATACTTCTAGAGTGTAAATGGGTGTAATGAATACGTAATACTTAATCCGCGTTCATTGTTAAAATCCCGATTTATTTAATGAGTCAGAACACATGTTAAACCAAACCACTACAAATTGTTCAGGTACGTTTGCTATTCTCCATAATACGATATATAAATATAAAGCATATTTTTTAGTTTAATTTAATAGTCTTTCAATAATAAAAATAAAAAAACCATTGAACTACCTCATTTAAAATGACGTATTAAGAAAAGTTTGCAACTTATATACGATTTAAAGATTGACAATTTTCCATCTTAAACATAAAATATGACAGCCCGTGGACTGTCAATAAACAACACCCCTTTTCTACGAATCGAATTTCCCATAATTTCCTTGCCTCGTTTCCTCTCTGATGTTTTATTTTAAAATATTGAAATTTAATATCAAACCTTATATTGTTTTTTCCACTGCAATATAAAATTCATTAAAAAAATATCTGTTTGCTGAATTTGACCGAAAAATAAACAACAAAATAATGTTTATGTCCAAAATGTATTAGAAAAACATTTTTAAATGTTTGTATGATAAAAATGTATAGAAATAAAAAAACAAGTGATATTTCAATCCGCAAATTTAGGATGACTGGTGACGGGTTTTATCGCTTTCGCGACATCTTTGAGACTGGTATCTTTATTTTAAATTTAAAAGACCCTTTGAACTCACAATAGACAGACAATTGACATGGACAGTTCATATAAATAATTTAATTGGCAAAGTGGCAACATTACTGAATCTTTTTTTTAATATCAATAACTTAGTTCCAAAAACGGAATAAATTCTAGGATATGAAGCCGATGCAAAAACTAAAATATGTTATATGCAACTCTATGGGGAACAGGAAATCAAAATGACATCAACAGACTATAAATACAGTATTATAAAATTAGTACATGACTTCCCTTATCTAACAGCAACTAAAAAACTCTTTAAACAAATTAAACAATATGGTATAACACAACTAGAATCTGTATTGTTTTTTTTAAGTTAACCTTAATGGTTCCCTAGGGAGTGAAATCCAGTATTTTATCTACAAATCTTTGGACAAACTCAAAATATTGTCCTTAAAATTTGTTGATAAATTAGCCACTCATTTAATTATAGACGAAGAACTAAAACTTGAAAAAAAAAATGTACCAACTATGGACACAATACGTGAATATTAGACCAATATCATATACAACAATCTAAAACGAGACAAGGACAGTCGGGACTTATAAACCAGGGGCTGTAACCTGTAAAAAACAAAATCGGCCAACCTTAACAAAAGATGATAAAAATATTATCATTAACAATAGAACATGAATTTAAAAAAGTAAAAAATATTTCGTTAAATGGATGGAATCCGTAAGAGTTAATAAATAAATCATAAAAATACAATATGTTGCGTAAAAAGGTTCTCCAGACAAAGTAATTTAATTAAATTAATATTGTATAATTCTGAATTCTATATCCTTAATCCTTACCGTTTTTGTAAAAATACGTGGAATTTTTGAACATCCATCAAATTTTTCATTTAAAAACCTAATTGAGTTTTAGTAACTCCTGGGAATGTAATACATTGACTCCACAATATATGATTTATAAATAAACAAAACATTTAGAATTATTACATAATGAACAAATAAATGAAATTGTTTCAAAAGGCAATGAAAATTTACGGTATAATAAATATAAAAAAAATCTTTAATTACAAGATGGACTTAAAATGTTGATTGAGTTATTAAAAGAGATTAAGGATGCTTTGTATATCGCCTCCTTTCGTGGGATGGCGATGATTTTTGTTAAAAGCAAACATCCATATAGGTAGATCGAGTGTCATTGGAGAGCGTCTAAATGTTATAACAAATAAAAATATAATTTACATCGGGTTGTGGTCCTGTGGCTAGTGTCTCCGACTCACGGACCAAAGGTCCGTGGTTCGAATCCCACTCTACCCCAACTCGATTCCCATTTTCTGACAGTGAGTTATTTACAACTCGTTGAAAATGGCCCTAAAAAAATTAAGTATTTGGGTAAATCATAAGAAATTAAATATTTTTTTTTCCTTAGAAAAAAAAAACAATATCTTGTTTTTGAAATAATTTTTGTTCATATATTTATTTTATTTTTATTTATATATTAGAAAAATCACATAAGCCAAATTACAAAAAAATATTCTCCTTACAAATCAAGCAAGCGAAGGAGTGCGGTGTAGCGGAATACTTGAGAGGATCTATCAGTTATATATATGCAATGCCTGTTCTAAGGAACCGATATGTTGCGGCAAAAAAAAAGGGTCGTATTTGTAAAAGTTTACACGGATATAATAAGTATGAATGTAATAATATTACATATTTTGTAAGTATATATTTAATAAAATAAGTATTTATATAATATAATAAATATCTACATAATATATAAGTATGTATATAACATATAGGTACAAATTAAGTTATATTTGTAAACAAATTTTCTGATTGTTTTCTTCCCATGTCTATCAACCATTTGCCAATTTTTTTCCCAAAACATGTTCTACTTTCGTTTTTCCAGATGTAAGGCACATATATCCGTATGCAGAGACAAACCTTAAGGTGAGGAAAGTACATTCTATTGTCTTCACCTTCGGGTTATTCTCTGCATTTGAAATTAGAATGTACTTCCCTCACCTTAAGTTTTGTCTCTGCATACGAGTATAAGTTATATAGCTTTGGTCCCGTTAAAATAAAAGATCTTTGAAACACCGCTACACGCGCTCTAGGCATCATTAAGTCATTCCCCACAGAACTTCTTGTTTCGTGTGCATGGTGTACCCTGTTTAGGGTATCCCAGTGTTTATGGGTTTAAATAAAAGAAATTCTCAAATAAGATTGCCTTACATCAAGAACTCATAGAGTTTTAAACTTAAAACTCTTCACCCGGGGACCTATACGGCCTTTTTAGAATAACTCTCAAAACAGATTTTTTAGCTTTTACTAGTGGTTCTAATATAGTCCTAGCAGCTCCTCCCCAACCGATACATCCGTAGGCCAAAACAGAATTACACAGTCCATAATATACACTTCGTATGTCAATCATAGACAGTATATTACGTAACGTTACGAACACATTTATTAGTTTTCTTACTCTACCTACTAGATAATCAATGTGCTTTCTCCAGTTGAGGTTAGCGTTAATAAAAATCCCCAAATATTTTATGTCATCCACTCTTTCTAGTTGATTTCAATTGCAGAATGTGGGTTTGTTGCATTTTGATTCATGAATTTTTAATGATAAGGTATTTTTGGGTTGGCCCTTAACTGTTGGACTAAACGTTACATATTTCGTTTTCGTAGTGTTAAGAGTGAGTAGATTATTATCAAGCCAGTTTTTAATAGAATCAATTCCTAAATCTGCGTTTTTGTACGTTTGTTCCCAAGTTCTTCCCTTCACAACTAAAACTGTATCGTCAGCAAATGTCATATATTGTTTGTTAGTTGAGGCATAACTAGGTGTTCACATTTTATTTGTATAACTACCTAAAATAATTACATTACATGACAAATATGTCAAATAATTGTTAATTTATAAAAGCCGAAAGATTACACGGCAAATACCCGTAATTTTTTTTAATTGAACTGTTTCTGCAATTTTGACACCAGCTTCGTAACAAAGTAGATGTATAATACTCGTATTACAGTAGACAAAACTTGCCTTTCAAATTATAAACACGCCAATCTAGTTCCATCCCCGAGGCTCTATATGACGTACCGCGTAGGTACTGAAATACTAAATTGACTGCGGCAGACAATTCTGCAGAATAACTGCAAGTCCGTATGAATATTAATTATTGCATAAGTTCTGAGTACCGTCTATTGTCTGCATTTTAATTATATCTCCGGAATTTAGGACACTATTAATTACCAACACGAAGATTGACTTATTTATTGACAATTCTTGATGGGATTCCATGGTAATTTTATAATAACACATATAGAATTTAATAACATAGATTATTAATACTTGGTATATTTCCACTTATTTTTACTTCTTGCGGTGCATTGTCAGGTCCCCCCGAAGTTGGCGATCACTACAGCGAAAGCATTTCGGTCCTGCGCTACTTTTATATTCCGCAGCCAGGACAACTGCTTATTGGATGTATTTGCCAAAGTGATTCTTGGGAAAAGATGACCAGGAATGATATTCCAAACGCTATCGTGGCCGTAGAAAAAGCATTTATCTCGCGTATTTTCATACAAAATAAAAGTGTTTTCTACGGCCGTGAGACCAATTCAGAATAGCTCGGCAGAATGGCTTCCCATTGCCTTCTCTAGTGGATTATTCCGTCGGAGTAACTTTCCCTTAGCTGGTTGGTTTTGGTTTTGAGGCGCCATTTATTTATTTCACTCATTAGCGCTTTCACCCCCTAATGGACATCTAGTTTTCACGGTCACTATTTTTCTTTTTCTGGTGATCCCTACCATTGATAGAGGTAAACTGTGTGTTTTGTTTGTAAAAAGAGTTTTTGTACTAGTAATTTGTACTGTGTCGCAGTCCGTAGCAAGCATATTCCGGGAACCATGTTGAGTTTAATTTCAGTCTTTGTTTATATTATTTGGGTATTTGTGTATTTCAATTGCCTCTTTTAATTCCCGTGCACTGTAGTCAATATTCTAGGTTTATGCAAAAATGTTGTTACGAAGGCGAAAATATTTCCTGTGTCTATAAATGCGTCAGCAATGATAGCCAAAACGTCAGAAGAAATCCAACTTACACGGGATGACCCAAAAAAGATATACAGTGTTACCATTATTTGTGCAAATATTTATACTCGTATGCAGAGACAAACCTAAGGGGAGGTCAGTACATTCTATTGTCTTCACCTTCAGGTTATTCTCTGCATATGAGATTAAAATGTACTTTCCTCACCTTAAGTTTTGTCTCTGCATACGGATATTAGACTCAGTTTTTGAATGTACCTGTACTTAAGCCAATATATTTATTTTTTATTTTATTTATTGCATCATATATATTAGATTATTAACATGAATGTGGAGTCCTTTAGTTAGGTTAGTATCCATCTTACATGAATTAGTTTTTTTAAGATAGAGATTGTTTGTGTTTAAATTATTATTTTTAAAAGAATAACCCGCTAAGCCTTTATTAAGAGGCTTGTCAGCAGGTGGGATAGAGGGTGAGATAGTTGTTCTATACTATATGTGGTCTTGCTATTTTCACCCTTTCTATGATTACCGAATGGAGCTTCTCGTTACTATCCGTAGCCCTGTTATAGATCCGAATTCGATGAATTGATGTCCAATCAATTTAATCCCAGTCAGAAAAGAATTCACTTCCCTCTTTTCTCAATTTAATAAAGGCCATATTATTTACTTCTGGATTACTGTCTTTCAGCACAAAGATGCTAAAACTACCGGATTACAGAGAACTCTTTTCGACAGCTTTTCTCGTTCGGCAACGAGCAAATTTTCCGTGTTTATGGGCACCTAAACATAAGAGCACTAAGGGATAAAAAATGTTGCCACTATAAAAAAATATTTAGTTACTATATGTTTTCCATCTGTTTTACTATCTTTTTGAGTGTACGTATCGAGACGTTCAAAGAGCCGGCTTTATAATCAATCGAGAGGTAAATGCAAACGATCGTTAAGCGTACCGTCTTGGTAATTGTCAAAAATTATATAAAAGTTATATTCAAGCGAGCATTAATTACATTTTATTACAGAAGCCTATTTAAAATATAAATGAGAACTATTTGAGAAAATTATGAAGTAAGGAACGCGCACTAGATTTTTGGGGTCATTCATTGGTTGGATTTGATCATATTATTTCATTTCATTTCCTTTTTTTTGCACCACAACAGGCCAGGAGGCCCAATTACAATGGTGAATTACATTACAGAACAACCAGGCTTGAGAAAAAACACATTTTAATTTTTGTGTTCTCACCGGGAATCGAACCCGGAACCTTCCGTGCGTGAGTCAAGCGTCTTGACCACTACACCACGGAGGCCGCCGAATACTCTGTCAAGATGACAAGTAGGTAGAACATTCCGAGGTAGATTTTTTTTTTTACATTTTTTTTTTGCACCACAACAGGCCAGGAGGCCTAATTACAGTGGTGAATTACATCACAGAGCACCCAGGCTTGAGAAAAATCACATTTTAATTTTTGTGTTCTCACCGGGAATCGAACCCGGAACCTTCCGTGCGTGAGTCAAGCGTCTTGACCACTACACCACGGAGGCCGCAGATAGATACAGATAGTACAGCAGTTAAGTATTCCTCGATATGTACAGATATATATAGCGTTCATAATCGAGGCCCAGGACAGTCAAATGAACCAGAGGCAATTTTCAATAGATAAATTATTTATTTATTTTATTGGGTGAACAAACGGTATGTACAGAAACATTGAAAATTATATCGGCTGTTTTGTATGTTACATAATAATGCAATCTCTTTATTTTTAGAAATTTTGCCTTGATTTAAGGTTACTTTTATAAAATTATTCTTCTTTTATTTATTTTTCTTTATTAAAATAACGCTGCTAAATTTAATTAAATAATTATTTAATTATTATCCTAATGATAATAGGATGAGAAGAAACAAGTAAAACCACATTAGAGCCATTAAGAAAGCACAAAAAGCATTACCAAGAGTTGACAGCAAAAAGCATTACCAACACTCTACAGATAAACTTTTTACAGAATTTCTAGTACTAGACATAAGACAAATATACATAAAGACAATTTTAAGACACTTCCATCAACATCCTGACAGACATAATGACGGACAACAAGTTCACGACACTAGGCAAAGACAAAAAACAATACTTTTTCTCCCAAAGAAAAAAACGAATTACGGACAAAGGCATTATACTTTTCTGCCCCCTAAGCTATACAACTTTTTAAGCAAGGATATATTGGTGAACAAAATGAAAAACAATATTTTCAAAACTCGAGTCTATAAATGGATTGCTAAAAAAGCTATACAGAAAGCTAAGGGATATATTTCATATATCACAATATAATTTTAGTTTCTTGAAAGTCCTGCCTCGTTTTATTGAAGTAGGTATGATTTAGAATCTTTTTTTCAGATTTCTTTTGAATTTTTACACAACAATTGATGTGAAAGTATTTATTTCATTTATTTATTAACATACATGGCACGCAGTGCCTTTTACCTTAAAATAATATAAAAAATAATAATATAAACATTTCAATATAATGTAAAAAACTTAAAAATCAAAAATATTTATTTTACATAAATACTAAATATATAATACAACAGTTTTGTATATAAAAAAAGCATATTTAGATATAAAAATAATTAACAATGTGTGCAAATAAAATTTTAAAAGGAAAATAATTAATGTATATTTTTCTTAAATGGTACAAAATATAAGTATATTAAATACAGTAAAATCATTTTGTATCAAAAAAAATAATAAAAAAAATAAAAAATAATAATAATAATGACAATTTAAGTAATTTAAAAAATAAGTAAACACGTATTTACAATTATGTATAAAATAGTATGTACAATTATGTATAAAATAAATAATACACTGATACTCCGGAACGTGCCTGTGGGCCAGTAAAGTGGCTACATCCATAAATATAAATAAAATTATATGTAATGTACCTATTGTATAAACATTTTTGTTAACTATGTATTTGTATTTATATTGGATTAAAAAAATCAAAATAAATAAATAAATAAAGGAAACTAAATTTTAGTGCACTTTATGGAAATCGTTTTAATAATACTTGGTTCTTAAGTCTACATCCATAATATCATTTACTGCTTGTGAGTCAGCCCTATTCGTTATACTTAACAAGCTAGGTCTATCGTAGATGGATCGTAAAAATGCACACGGCACGATTTGATTACGCTTACGATTGTTTTCATTGTATTATATTTTATTTATTTATTTTTATTAGTGACTTTACTAAACTGGCCGTGCTAAAAAGATTCTCGTGTCCAGTTCTGTTTTTGGAATATAACCGGCACTTATTTGAAAGAGGAAGTGAGGTTACTGATTGCAAAATAAATGTAAACAACGAATGTCTTGAACAAGGAGAAGAATTGTGTACATGCGAAGCATGTTTTCAAGAGATGGAAGATTTTATTTTTTGTTTTTATTTATTTATTCATTCAAAATTACACTAGTTTAAATATAAATGAAATTCTTCAGGCTTTTTAGGCTATGCCCGTGTCAAGCCAAATTAATTAACAATAAAAATACATAGTAAAATTAATTAAATTAAACTATAATGACATGTGATGCAATAGAATAACATCTAGAAAAAGGGTATAAGTAATAAATAATAAAATTCCAAAGAATACAATGCAAAAAAGTATACTATCGAAGTATACCCGTAAAAAAGTATACCCTATGTATACCATCGAAGCTGCGATTTGCAAAGTTTACAGGAGAGCAAAAACAAAGCTTGATATATTTTTAAAAAGCCATGAGATACTCTAGAGTTGCCAAACATGTGTCAATTGTATTTCAATATATTGTAAGATATATGTTTGTTTTTAAATTATTTTTTACCGAAACGCCCCGGGAATGTTAAATAAAATTATGTTAACTCTTAAAATACTGTGTAAATAATCCCTTTGCGCGCGGTGATGTAACATTCTGTTACCACCCGGGAATGTTAAATAAAATTATGTTAACTCTTAAAATACTGTGTAAATAATCCCTTTGCGCGCGGTGATGTAACATTCTGTTACCACTAATAAAAGACGGAATATTCTAAAGTTTAGACATTTGAAAAAAATGGAGACATACTGCTTAGTAATTCCTTTTTCATAATTTATGCGAATAAACACATAATTTAGCCCTGTTATGGCAAAATAAATTAAAAATCACAAATACGCCCCTCATGCTACGCGCGTGCGTCCCATTATTGTCATCAACCGACTGAAGACTGAATCTTTTTTAGACGACACCCACCGCAGAACAGCGTCTCTGTCTTCCTTGTTATGACATGTATCTTCGTACTCTCTCTTGTATAAGGTATCTGTATAGATGTGTTGCTGAATTAGCGGACATTCATTCTTCGCGTAGCAAGGATAAATATTTTTTTGTATTTCAATTAGTATAAATATACAAATGTCACTCTTCAAATCGGGTGTAAAAATGTCCATTTGAGAATTAAAAAAAAATACGAATTCATCATTTAAAAAAATAAGAGGGATATATCAAGTCTTGTGTTCTATGTCGACTAGTGTGACATCGCAGCTATACAAGAGTTAATTATGTTTTCTAAATAATTTATTAAGATAAATCGTCTTGCATTTACCAATACCAATGCAATGCCCTATGCACCGGTTAGTGCGGATAGGGAAATAATGACGATGAAGAAAAAGATACACCTACTTCTAATTTTACCGTGCCGTTTGGATTTGCACGTCCCGTCTGAAATGAGCCATACTCGAATAAAAGTTCTAAGTTACATTTTATGTCTAGTGACCATTATGATCAAGGCAATTTATTATTGATGACGTTCCAAATTACAATTCGGATGATGTCATTTCTCTTTCGTTGGGGTTTCTTTCATTCTAATTTTTAATTTTAGTAAATACGTATAGCGTATCAAAGCTATATTGACAGTGCACAGTGGAGTTTGATTCATGACAATATTAATTGAGTTTGGAAGCGAATTGTGGAACTGGGAGAGGAAAGATAAACACAGAGTAAAAACGTTTGAAATGTCATCAGAATGTTCGACAAATCGATGTATCTATGATACGAATGCTAAATTGCAATGGAAACGAAAATTTGAAATAGGTAAAACTAACATTATAAAAAAAGTTTGGTCGTGTGTCACGAATGGATGATAAAATAATATCAAAATAAATACATAGTGATAAAGAATGGTGGTAACCTAGGACGTAGATGACCAAGAAAGACGTGGAATAATTATTTTTTAAATTTAATTTCCGAACTAAAATTTTGTTTACTGTTAATATCGCTTAACTATTCTTTTGACAACCTCTAGTTTAATTTTTTTTTTTTTAATATTTCTTACAAATTTTTTTAAAATTTCTTGAAATATTGTTTGTTTTTTTTAATTACTGTGATCATGTTTTTATATTTTTTAATTACTTTTAAAAATAATATATTAATTTTCTTACCGTAATATGTTATTATTTTTGACGTTGTTTTTTAAATTTACTTAAATTTCAACTGGTTTTTAAATTCTTTAAAATATATGTTCATATAAATATATATGGATATAATTTTTTTTTTCGTATTTGAGCATGTTTTTAATTCTTATTAATTTGAATTTCTACTTTTCAACAACTTTTAATAACATTTTTACCCGTTGTTTTCGGAGTACTTTAAATATTACTTTTTCCTGTAACTACTTTGAGCGTGTTTTTATTGATTTTAATTCAATCTAGAAACTACTTTTAGTTTGGTTTTTGTTTTAACCTTATAATATTGTTGAATATAAACATACCTAGTTAGTTGATAACCTTAGCATGAATTAAAACAATGTAATTGCGGCGTATATTTCCTGAATATAAAAAATAATAATCAAATAAACAGAAATCTCAAGTCAGCAGCATACGCAACCATTAAATTTGTTCGTACATTCTGTTTTGACAATGAAATAAATAGTAATCACCGTTAAAATGTTTATAGTTTGTCCAAATTTTTGAAGACAAAATACTGGACTTAACCACCTCATTAGGATTAACAATTTACAACAGGGATGGAGAATCATTTAGGCCTGATATAGCAAAATCAATTTTAAATCACAAATACTGTTATTAGTTCTGAGTTTATACACTATATCTGTTTGTTTACTAAAAATATGTATGTAGAACTGATGATTTGCCTAATAAAATAAAAATAAAAATAAAATAAAATACGCCGGTCATATGACTAGCGCGCACTCTCACCTACTGCCAATAACCGATCGATAAAACGAATTTCTTCTTTTGTTTTATCTCTTTCAAACAAACACAGGCCACAGAACAGTGTCTCTGGCTTCCTTGTTATAAGTTCTATTCTCGTGCTCTTTTTTAATTTTTTATCAATAAAACAGATTTATAAAAGTATACTAGCGGACCCGACAGACGTTGTAATGCCCAAACGTTGGTTTGCCTGTTATTAGCTTGGAATAATACTTTTAATTGGTAAGCAGGTACCTGCCTAGGTACTTGTTAATGATTGAATTCTAAAACAAAAAAATATTCATATTCTAATATTGAATTTAGGTAGGTACTTGTTTATTGTTAAATTCCAAAATATAGAATAATTTATTTTCAAATGAAGAATTTAATAAACCGGGGTGCACTTTATTCATGAATGCGATTTTCAAAAATATATTGAATGTCAGTTTATTTTATTTTAGTATTACAAAAAATCCAGTAAAAAGAAATCAATGGTAAAAAATTACAAGCAATGTAAGGAAAGAATTGTGATCCATAAAAATCAAATGCTGATTTTAAACATTCAAAAAAAAAACTTTTTATAAGCACTAATAAACAAAATCCTTTCATTTTTATCTACATTTCCCTAAAAAACCGCACGTAAATCGGTTATGCCGTTAAGTTTAGTAGTTCAGTGACATACGTACAGAAGAATCACATATATATATATAAAGATAAGTACTGAAATAAAAAAAAAATATGCATGTGTTCTTCAAAAATTGTTATTAGATAAAATGTCTATCTCATTACGTTACATTAGTAGGTCTTTAAACTGTTTTCTATCTTAAACCATCGTCCAACGTGTAATGTTTTTTTTTAAAGGAATGTATAGATTTATTCATTCAAAATTACATTCATTTAAATATAAATGAAATTATTAAGACTTTTTAGGCTATGTCCGTATCAAGCCATAATAAATAACAATAAAAGATACATAGTAAAATTATTCAGATAAAAATATAATGACATGTGATGCAATATAATTAAAATCCATATTATTGTTTTATGTTTTTTCTTTATATATCCTATGTTTTTATTTTTCTTTTTCATGTACTCGTATTTTAAATTAAATAAACTCTTTTAAATAAACAACTAAAACAGTGTAAGTCACTCTCCAAGCACAAGAGTTCGTCTCTTTTTTTGGAGAGTTACAGTTATAACATTTACTAGATATGTCAAAGTAGATATGTTTAGAATTTTACAAAAACATGTACTTTTTATGAAATTTATAAATAAAAAATAAATAAAAACCAGCCCATGATAGGTCATAAGCCCTGCAGATGCCTAGACTTCTATATTACTTTCTCTAAAACGTTCTTAATCTCTCTTGTAATATGTGAATACACTTATCATAAATAATGGGCACGAAAAGGGCGCGATATTAATTATCCTACAATAATAATTAGAATATACGATGATCTAAAACGGTTTTAATAATTATATTTTCGTGGAAGCTAATATAAATTTTACTAAAATAATAGTTAAGAGAGTGTTTAATATTTTAGAGAGCGTATTAAGCTCTTAGGGAAAAAATCTGTTTCCAATAAAGAGATTCAGGACTGAATTTTCTTTAGGGGAAGCGATTTAAGTTGGAAACCCCTTAATGATTTTTCAATTATTTGACTTGGTTTTTTTATGCAAATCAAATGTTTTTACCGTACTTTCTGTATAAATTAAAATTTCTATAGAGATGATCATTATTGTTGTACATTATTCGTCACGACTCAACGCAAAAGTTAAGTCCAATGGAGACTTGTGTCTCAATAAAAATATAAATTATTTGTCAATAAATATCTTACTTAAATATATTGAATTTAAATCAAAATCTAATCTAAATAATCCAGTTTGATGCCAGCCAAAATAAACATTAAATATACATTATAAGAAATAATAAATTATTGCATTTCGAAATTCGCTATAAAGTTGGATTAAAAAGCAATTGTGGTCCGGCCATAAATAGCTATATTAATACCTCGCTAAACTGAGCTTAATTTGCGGTACTACATTTAACTCGACACTATTTAGTAAAAGAGGTTGAAAGCTCAAAGCTTCCTTCTACTAAACATCGGAAAAGGAAGAAGGGATCAAGTAAGAAGCAATATTCCTTGTATTAAATATTAATTTAGATATTCAGGTTGATGTGGCTTTTTGACTCTCTGGTTTATTTTGCTTTATATTTAAGGGGGGTTTTGTGGATGTCAGTTCGGTCCATAAAGCTTCTAGCTCCCTATAAAACAAGCAGTAATGGCTCAGTTAAGTTGTAGTAGAGGATCCGCTTACAGGAGAAGGGAGTAAGAATGTAGAAGAACCACTAACCGTAATGTAAATAGGTACATTATGGACATTTTTATTCCCTATTAAACTTCCATATAATAGTTTCAAAGCTCCATTTTCTTCTTGCGTTGTATTTCATTTATTTAGGTACTTACCCAATAAATACAACATTTTGTCACCACCAAAACATTAATACTACAATACAGAATTGATTCTCCGTTTAAACAAATATCTAAAAAATACCTCTATAGTCTTTGTCATAGAATGAAGAATAGTCCAGAAGGCGTAGAATCATATTTGAATACATCGAACTGTGTCTTACAATTCCCCCTCTTAGACAAACTTTCACCGCACGCATACTTGAAGTCACCGAGTAATATTGCCAGATCGCGAAAAATATAACCATAACACAAATGTAAGGTAAAAAAAAAACAATTTGTTAATTTTTCTAAAATTTTATTGTGCACTCGGAAACATTGATTGACACAACAGAGTAGATAAGTAAAGGGTCATTTAATAAGAGTAATTAAATTAACGAACTTTGAACTATAAAACAAATTTTATTTGACATAAAACGTATATTTTTATATCATGTTAAATAATATTGTATGTTTTAAAGATAGTGTCAGCCAAATGTCCACCACGGCGTTGTTTAATCCGAGGTTCAATTATCATTATTTCTCTTATTATATGAGCAAAGTAGGGTAAAAACTTTTTACTATTCTGGCAACACTAACGAAATTTCCATTTAATTTCTTCGACAATCTTACAGATGAAAAAATAAATAAATTTTCAAGTAATGCATTTGTGACAAAAACATGCATTTGATAATTACACATGAAATATAATTGCACCCTGTTTCTTTAAGATCCTAGCAGTATTTCTACACTTTAAAAGGACACAACATGGCATGGTTAAATTCGAATCAGGAGTTGCGTACTGAGTAACGTCTACAAAGAAACTAATGGGTCAAAACGTAAACCTACTCATTTATGAGTGGTTGAGTTGCTTTCTGTTCTAAGTGCATATGCGGTGTGTGGACTATTCTTAATTCTATGGTCTCTGTATATCTTTACTATTTATCTAGATAAATCGTTTGATATCCACATTAAAATCAATATTATGAAATACGAATTATCCAGATTAATGTGTGCCAGATGCTTTCAGGATAGTTGGATTAACCATTAAACTGAGGCAATGTTTCGAAAAAAAAGGTAAAATTTCCTATAAGATCACTGTTTTATTGCCATTGAAATAATTTAGCGGATTGGAATCACATTCAAAACATATTTAAACGTGTATAGCAAAGTGAGGTTGCTTTGACGAAGAAACTCGTTTACGCAGCGAGGTTCTTATATCGAGGTTTTATTTCCTGATAAGGATCCGGATGACTGGAGTTCGAATAAACGAAGTTTTACTGTACTTAAGAAAAAAACACTTTGATCAAAGTATCGGAGACTAGAAGTAAATTAAATTACCTTTTATGTATAATACATGAAGATTATAAACGGTAAATAAGAAAATTCGTATTGTTTGAGTTATAAAACAATAAGTATTCCTTACGGTCATAACTTATAAAATCGATTTAAATAATTCGAAGGCAGGCAAACGCACTTACCAGTACATCACGTAACTGACTAATCTCCAAAGTTAATTAATAATTAAAAATCATTTAAAAAAAACATAATTCACATCAATCTCCATTTTAATTTTACTGTGTCGCGCCACGCCGTGTTGTATTGAACGACCATTGTAAAATTAGTAACAAATTAAGTAATAATATTACGCACAGGTATAATTTCCTTTCTTGTAAAACAAAAAACAAATCTCTTATCCCGTTTTCTTGTAGTGGTAGGCAGAGAGGATTTTTATAATTATTTTTCTATTGAATATATTCTGTGACCTGAATTATAAAAATAAAACATTTATTTTATTGGTTGGTTGGAAGAAATTGCCATTTGGCAATAAGCCCGCTAATGTACAAATAACATTATGTACAAAAAGTTAAATAAATAAATTTTTTATTTTTTAAATTTAAATTTCATTGATTACATACATTAAACAAAATATTTTTACTTTTAAAATTCACATTCTACTGGTAATAATAATATTTTTAACATCTTTTTTAAAGGTTGTCTGTGTCTTTTGTTAAGTTTTGTCTGGTAGTTTATTGTATAATTTCAGTCCATGGTTTATTAGTCTCGATTGTCCTTTTCTCGTTTTAAAAGGTTGAATATGATATTTTTCTGATATTCTCGTATTGTGTTCATGTTTACTACAGTTTTTTTCAAGTTTTAATTCTTCGTCTACAATTACATCAGTGGCTAATTTATGAATAAATTTTAAGGATTCTAGTTTAAAGAGTTCAGTTACATTTAATTGTTTAGTTTGTTTAAAAAGTTCTTTAGTTGCTGTTAGATAGGAAAGGTCATACATATACTAACTTCAACATTTTATTTTGCTGTCTTTGTAGTCTGTTTATGTCATTTTGATTTCATGTTCCCCATAGTAGTTGCATATAACTTATTTTAGTTTTAACATAGGCTTCCTACATTATTTTTTTTTCCTTTATTGGAACAAAGTTTTTGATTTAAAAAAAAAGACTCGATAAAGTCGCCACTTTGCTAATTAAATTGTTGATATGAATTGTCCATGTCAATAGTCTGTCTATTGTTAGTCCTAAGTATTTAACATGTTCACTTTCAGCTAGTCGTTCATTATTTATGTAAGCATCTACTTTGTGACATTTTTTTCTAGATTCAAAATGGATAATATCGCTTTTTTTTTCATTAAGTGTAAGTAAGTTTGTGATAGAACGCAACAACACTCTGTAGTTACACACAGCCCTCGCCTCCTTCATATTTTAGAATCTTATTTTGCATGGACGCCGATTTTTCCTGTCTCCAAGTATTTATTGAATTAAGCCACGCCGTGTCTTTCTAAATCATGCTCGTTCTTTTTTTTTAAAATCTGAAAAATGAAATCGAGTGGAGATAAATCTGAGAACTGGTTGGTCGTTCTTCTATCATGTTTGAGGTCCAAGGGCCGCGATTACCAACGTTATCTTCATCGGAACATATCGAGACGGTATAAAATACTGGTATAGTCTTAAAGAAATGAGTACCGGAGCGCATCGCCATCACTATGGTGAAGTGTGAGGGAAGTAGGTGGGTGGGTAGGGTGTTAGAGGAGGGGGGGAAAGTGGGTTCTGAAGGAGGTATCATCAGCTCGTCATATATAATTTTGTGAATGATTTATAGACCTTTGTTTTTTAAATATTATTATCCACAAAAAAAAACTATTTTGTGAGTACCTACGAGTCATCTGCATCCAATATTCAATATTCCGCATGTGTTTTGTTTCTGCATTCCTGATATGTGTCCAAAATACAAATGAAATTAAAAATATATGTTTATTACTAAAAAAACACAATCTATTGTTCTGCAAAGATTACAATTTAAAAATTAAGTCACTCTTAAAAACCACGTTACACGACGAGACCTTTATATGACCAGGCAATACAAAAGTTTTCGAAATACTAATTTTTTGAATATAAAATCTGTGATTTGTAAATCGTGTACTGAAAATAGGATGTCATGCATAAAAAAATGTAAAGAGAAAAGGCAAGTTTTTTAAAAAGACAGTTTTTTCACATAATTGGTGGGTCAATAAAACATATCACTTAAAAGCAGTAGAAACTCCAACCATTTATCACTGGCAGAAATCATTCAAAAAAATCATAAAATTAGGTGGTACCTAGTTCAAATTCTTCGGTTCCTGTTTTAAATGGATGAGGTGGCAACATTTGCAATGTGCCATGACCTACGTTTAGACTTTTGCCGGTTATCGGCAAAAAACTTGTTTGTTATTATTTCAAATTGTTTGAAACTATCTTTTTAAGATATCTTTTTGAAACGTAATATTTGTTTCTGACTAGAGCCGGAGCGCCGCTCCGTTTAGATAAAAAGACCGGAGCGCCGCTCCGGTGCGCTCCGGCCCGACTTCATTATTTTAAAGATAAAATATATATTTATGTACAAAAATGTGCATATTTGGTTAAAAATTTAAAGTATCTTTCTTGGTATCGTGCAATTAAACATGTTTAGAAAAAAAAAATTGAATACATGTTCAATTTTTCTCAGAGAAAACTTAATTTTACTTTATAGATGAAATTGAAGATAAATGTTTACTTTTCATTGTAATTGGGGTTCACGTTCGTCTTATTTATGATATGGTCGGAAAGATGCAAGATATATTGATTTAAAAGACAATATTATACCGCAATGTTTCACTGTCACTAAAGTAGCAGCTGAAGCGTAAGATTGACCCCTTACCTTCATGTAAAAGATAAAAAGTACACTTGGAATTGGAGAACTAAAAAAGGGTATCATACACCATTGGGTGCGAATAACTTTATCAAATTCCCTAATTTATAACTTTTTTGTTCTAATTAATATTTTGGATATGTGTCGGTGAATATCAAAATTGGTTAAATCCAAAATTGGTATAAAAACATTTTTTGTGGAAACACGATTAAAAGTTTAGTTTTATATTTAATACTTATTTCAAAAATGGAAAAATTCAATATTATACCATAAAAGTTATTGTCAGGAGTTTGATTTTATATCAAAATCGGCAACATCCACTCAATAACACTCAAATAACAGAATAGCACTCAAAACGATTAGTTTTATTTATTTTTTACTTCGTAAAAGTGACAACCCTGACACAGACATTCAATGAGTTTCAGAAAAGTGTTCTTTGTGAAAAAATGCTTACAATATTTGAGTTTGTCCAAATGTTCATAGACAAAAGACTGGATTTCACCCCCTCGGGGGTCATTAAGATTAACAAATTACAACAGGGATGGAAAATACCTTAAATAAGGGAATACGGAAGTCATAAGTTGACTTCTAACTCAAATATTGTAATGAAACCAACTGGTCCAAGAAGAAGTTTAAAAATTGAAAAATTGTTTTCAGGCGTTGCCTAGTATGGGAAATAGTTCATTCAGATGAATCTCTTCACAACAATAAAGGTTTCAGCTCTTTAACTTCACTAAAATCAACAGATGGAAGAATTGAAGAAATATGGATGTTCAAACATAGGCTAAATGGTGAATGTTACACAGTGTGTAAAGTGGCCACTTAAACCAGCCAATGACAGGTCGTAAGCCCTGAAAATGCCTTGACTTCCATATTCCCTTATTTAAGGTATTCTCCATCCCTGTTGTAATTTGTTAAAAAATGGTAAGTCTGGATATATCCATTTTTTATGTTAACCGACACATGAATTTTTTTTTTTTAATGTTGTAGTAGTTCAGTAGTACAGTCCATTCAAATATTGAATGAACTTTGCACATGTGAGCGAAGAACTTTTTTTCAAATATGCGCGCTTAAACGAGCAAAAATTATGTTTTCTTGGTTTATCGACAGGCGCTAAAATATGACTAAAGGCTTGTTAAACATTCTGACGCACTGTACTTCCCTTAGTGTGAGTAATTTTCCTTTTCTGTCTTGACCAAAGGATCAAAGATGACTCAAATAGCTTCCTAAGCACCATTACTACAAATTGTTAACCTCCTTTAATGGGGTGACCATAACTATTGCAAAGTATGAATTTGAACTCTTTGTATTTATTTATTTGTTATACAGAATAATGTTCCCTCACTGGTGTGTCCATTGTCGAGGAAAACA
This sequence comes from Micrasema longulum, assembly GCF_059751315.1. Taxonomy (NCBI): domain Eukaryota; kingdom Metazoa; phylum Arthropoda; class Insecta; order Trichoptera; family Brachycentridae; genus Micrasema; species Micrasema longulum. The sequence goes on from NW_028277703.1 coordinate 161,225, forward strand.
ATTTACAATATGTAAAACATGCCTTAAATTAGTTATTTAACGAAATAATAAAATAAAAACTTAATTAATCTAATTAACCTAAATATCATGAATATAATAAGCAATATAAACTAAAATATTCATAAAAAACAGAAACAATTTATATAGACCTGTAGACCAAATTTCATAAACAGTACACAAATTTTTACCTATTTGGCTTGATCCACTCATCGATCCGTGCGCAACTCACCTCCACTATCCATTTCTTAATAGCAATTTTATATTGTAAGTACTTATTAATTGTCCTTATGAATTGTTATTTAATATTTTAGTTTATTTAAGCGACGTGGTTAAATTAAGCCATCTTTATAATGTTTTTAATATCTGTCTATTATTTAATTTTTCGCCGATAAGGTTATAACGATTTGTTTTCTTGAAGAGCAAATTGGCGATGAACGAAAGTATGCCAAAAGTGATGGTATTTGAAAGGGATACTGAGGTTACTGACTGCATGACAAATGTAAACAACGAATGTCTCAAACAAGTAGAAGAATTTGTGTATCTAGGAAGCATGTTTTCAAGAGATGGAAGAGTAGAAAAATATGTTGAAAGGAGAGTGAATGCGGGCAACAAAATAAACGGCGCACTAATCACAGTAATTGCTAATAAAAATATGTCAATCGAAGCTAAACTGGCAGTGCACAACGGAGTTTTAGTCCCAACAGTAATGTATGAAAGTGAAACATGGAACTGGCAGAGGAAGGAAGAAAGCCAAGTGAACGCGGGTGAAATGTGTGGGAAATCAATGTATGACAGGATTACTAATGTTAAAATCAGGTAAGACTAAATCTGAGTTAAGTATAATTGATAAGATTAAGAAAGGGTCTCTGAGATGGTTTGGTCATGTAGAACAAAGGGACGACGAAAAAAGGTAAAACAAGTATATATGGCAAAAATGAACGGCAACGTCAGACAGGGACGACCATGGAAGACGTGGCATGATCAGATATGCTAAAATCTTAAGTATGGTCATTTCAAAAGCAGACCGAACCGAAAGGCATGTATGACAAGATGTATAGATGTGGAAGAAGATAGGAATGTATGCCAGGATAGACGTGTGTGGCGGTCTATTCTCTCTGCCTACCCCTACGGGGAAATGGCGTGGTGGTAGTAGTAGTAGTAGTCTTTCAAATCTAACGAAGTGTGTTATTTGTTTAAATAATAAACATACTGCATTTGAAAAACTGAATAAAAGACTAATCTACCAGTGTACATTATTACGATACTCTTCTGTTTTTTTTTCGCTGCAAAGCAACCAATTTTTTTATACATACCTTAATTAGCCAAAGTTATTGTTGCAATAGATTAAATAATAAGTTGATAATATTTAGTGGGCTAATCACAAGTAAACAACTTATAGAACGGGGCTAAATAATATTCTTCTTCTTCTTTCGGTACCTTGTCGGGCCTTCCTGACCTTGGCGATCACTGCAGCAAAAGCATTTCTGTACCGCGCTATTTTTATATTCCGCAGCCAGGGCGACTGTTATTGATGTACTCGCCGAAGTGATTCCTGGGAAAATATTATCAAAATGGTATTCCGTTGCCTTTTCTGGTAATTTTTTCTGTCGTGGTTACCTTCCAGAAACTCGCCTTTCATCCTCTCGTTACCTGCTGTGATCACACCGTTATGAGTGCTATCCCACTGCCCAGAGTTCGCAACGTGGACGAGTTGAACCAGTCAGTAGTGCCGGTGGAATGCAACTGAGCGTTTGCAGCATTTTAAAGAACCACATCATTCAGCAAGATGTGGCTCACTGCAACCCTACTGACAGTTTGAACCCCTGAATTGAAATATTATTAGAAAATAAATACTTCAACTCTGGTGGTATATTTATGTTTCTAGGTTGGTTTTAAGGAGTCTTTTAAAGGGTTAACACGTAAGTTTTGCAAAACAACATGCAATCGAATTGTGGAGATGAATTCTTATGTTTACTTATTTTTGACTATTGATTATATAGGATCCAATTATTATAGAATGTCTAATTATTTTTGCATGTCCAATTACTATAGCACTCCCCTATATGAAAATACAAAGAAATAGAGTATACGTACATATAAAAATACGATATTATTATTTGAAACCGGTAAGTCATCATCATCATCATCATTCCTTTTCCGTGCCCTATGGTGCACAGGGCACTGCATTGGTACACCAATCGCAGCGTATTATGATCATTTTTGATACATGAAAGTAAGACGATCAGTCTTATGCTTCAGGTACCAGTCCAAGAACCATGAAATCTTAAAGTATAACAACACCTTTTTAAATAAATATTTTTATAAACCATGTCGGGAATCGAACCCGAGACCTCTTGCATGGTAGGCAAATGCACTGACCATTACACCACGAGGCCGCCAAACTGAAACCGGTAAACAGGTACATAATACAATTTTTTTTAAATAATTTTATTTATTGACGTATTAATATAAATATACATATTACAAAAATAAAAATAATATTAACAGTTAACGCTATATTTGATTTAATAAATATCTATACAAAAAGAGTGGTAATGTTCATTTCTGTTTGATGAGATAAATATATACAACACAAAGAATGATTTTTAAAATGTACAAGATTTATATTAAAGACAATATTATTTATCTATATATCTTGATTAAATTCACGAGTGGGAAAAAAAAAATAACGTTTGTTTAAAGCATATTAATTTGTTGTTATATATTTAATTATCTCTGTGATACACTTTGCTGCGTCCACTTTTGTGGTACACAGTATACATTAAAAAAACTTCTGAAATGAAAGATGAAAGATTTACGAAAAACTGTATAAATCTAATACAAAACTTCATAAAATTGCTATTGTAAAATTTTGTTGTGGTATTTTACCGGGTCGAGCCGACCATAAAAGCCCCTGCAGCCCAGGCTTCGAGAGCACAGGACCAATCATCCAGCCTTTTTAAAACACCTCCATTACGAAAATATCACCCTCTGGTGATGTCCGCCCCTAAGTGGAGCATGTGGAAAAGAAGAAGAAAAGAAATAAATGTTTAAAAGGTGGTATATAATTAATTCAGAATTTATTAAAATTTATGTTCCATTTTCTATCAACTGATGGTCACCCTAATTTCAATGATAGCACCCCAAATGGTAGAGATCACAAAGCAAATAAATTTGACAGCCACAGCCGGCATTATCAACAGTATCGGGTGACACCCTTTTACTCAGCCCTGCGGGACGCTAAGGACCAGTACTTATTGACTTTTTACTGTTCCACGGTGCACTTGACGCTAAGCAGGCGACAGATGACGTCAGTAAAATTATGGGAGAGAGTAATCCCGAGTTTCTGATGACTTAAAACGGTTTATGACGTTACTTTGCCATCAACGAGATGTTTTCCAGATGACAACGATCTATTTAAACCATTTAACAAACAAAGCAACGATGATCTTGTTTAAAATTATATCTGTTTTTATTTTTATGACTATGGATACCGTATAGAGCGCCATTTTCGTAGTATGCCACAAAGGCGTCTATTTATTTCTTTATTCACAAATTATTTATTTATTTACTTTTATTAAGACACACGTCCCAACTCCGTGTGTCTAGAATACTGTGTTGAGTTGGGACGAACAATATACTACGAGTATAATAATAAAGTTTAAAAAAATATTATAGTATAAAACGAACATCGATCATCCGAATACCCTGAAAATCACCCTTGAGGTGATATTCACAAAAATGGCGCTATATAAATTATCCAACTACTACTATTACCATCACGCTATTTCCCCGTAGGGGTAGGCAGAGAGAATGGACCACCACACACGTCAATCCTGGCATACATTCCTAGCTTCTTCCACATCTATACATCTTGTCATACATGCCCTTCGGTTCTGTCTGCTTTTAACAGAACAGACTTAAGATTTTCGTTTATCTGATCATGCCACGTCTTCCTTGGTCGTCCTCGTCTCACGTTCGTTTTCACCATATATACTTGTTTTACCATTTTTTCGTCGTCCATTCGTTCTACGTGACCAAACCATCTCAGAGACCCTTTCTTAATCTTATCAATTATACTTGACTCAGATTTACATTCTCGTCTGATTTAATCATTCGTAACCCTGTCATACATTGATTTCCCACACATTTCACCCGCGTTCACTCGGCTTTCATCCTTCCTCTGCCAGTTCCATGTTTCACTTCCATACATAAGTGTTGGGACTAAAATTCCGTTGTGCACTGCCAGTTTAGCTTCGATTGACATATTTTTATTAGCAATTACTGTGATTAGTGCTCCGTTTATTTTGTTGCCCGCATTCTCTTTAAAATATGCTTCCCAGATACAAAAATTCTTCTACTTGCTCGAGACATTCGTTGTTTACATTTATTAGGCAGTCAGTAACCTCACTATCCCTTTCAAATACCATCACTTTTAACTTACTTTCGTTCATCGCCAATTCGCTCTCTAGGCATACATCATACATTCTAGAGACTATTTGTTGCAAATCATCCTTGGTTGCGGGATGGTTCGTTTGTTCTTTCAATCGGAGATAACAGAATTTTAATACACTAATCAGTTTTATTTCTACATTTTTATATAAAGGAAGAAAGTGCAGATGTAAAACACATTTCCGGTGGGTGTTGCAACAATTTGATACAAGTTTTTGCAGTACATCCCGTGTTTTGTTGCAATTAGCCGATAATCCTGTTTGTAATCTTTTATAAATAAGTTAATGCACTCAAGTGTACCCAATCATTTGCAGAATTCGTCGGTAAAACAAAGCTTGAAGGGGCAGATAATACAGACACCTATATAATATAGTGTTCCTTATCTCTTCTCTTCACTTCTGAGTGCCTTACTGTTAAAGTTCGCACTTTGAGCTTTGAATAACTTCAAAGCTATTTATCTTAGCCGTTCACAAAAGACGGCGATTGCGTTCCTATGACAAGCCGCTTCTTGAAATTACTTAAGTTTATTAAAAGGTGCATTTTATTTTATTACAATAATTTAACAGTAGCCATCGAGTCGAAAACATTTGTCCAGGGTTCAGGTTCTATTTCACGCACATACCATTTTTCTTACGCTTTTATGCGGATTGCATATTTTTTATTTATTAATACAGTATTGTGCGAATTAATGAAATAGGAGTAATTTTTGACATTTTTTATAGCAACACTCATATGTCAATTTGACAGTTGTTTGGCGCCAAAAAATATGACCCACAGTTAATTAATCCTTTGGGAGCTCATATTGGTGTTTTTCGGTGTACTGTCTGTTGTTTTTTTTACATTTTCTCAACGAACGACTTTTTAATAAATAGAGGACCATTTTATAAATTGTTTGCGTATTAAACAATATTTTTGGGATGGATTAAATCATGGATATCACGCCGAGGAAAAGGGAAAAGATTATAACCCTAAGTGAACATACATCAATGACTCAGAAAGAGATTGCAAATGAATTGTTAGTGAGTCAGGGAGCTGTCAACCAAATTATTAAGCGGAAAAGAGAAACAAAGTCAGTTAAAGCAAAGAGAATTGGGAAATGTGGAAGAAACCGGAAAACTAGTGTACGAGATGAAATATCTTTAATCAGAAATAGTAAGTTAAGCCCCAGAAAAACAAGTTACGAACTTAAACGAGATGTAGCAGCCACTGAATTGATGAAACATGATTCAACAGTACGAAGAAAACTCATTGAATCTGGAAAAAAGCAATTCGACCAAAAAAAACAACTCCTGACGGCACGTATAATGAAGCGAAGGCTCATTTGGGCTAGAAAATATACCAAATGGACTGTAGAAGACAGAAAGAAGGTGCTGTTTTTAGATGAGGCCCATTTTCTCGTGCAGGGATATCGCACAAAATTTGTTAGAAAAAGTAGGGATGAAAAACTTACTGTGGCTCATATTGACCAAACCGTGAAATATCCTGTGAAGAAGATGTTTTGGGGCTGCATTTCGTACATGGGGACCGGATCTTTGATACCAATAAAAGAGGAATGATGAATAGCCTAAATTATAAAGCTCTATTGGAGCAGCACTTGAGTACAGAACTGAGTAAATGTTGTCCTAATGGTGGGGCTGTGTTACTCAGCTCCTTGTCACGTATCGTTTATGCTTAAGCATTTCAATGATAAAAAGATAACTCTTTTAGACTGGCCTGGAAATTCACCTGACTTTAACCCTGTCAAAAATTTGTGGGCGATTTGTTAATCTAGGAGACAAAAATCGGACTGCACCACTCAGATAAAGATGATAGAAGCTGTTATTCATATGTGGTTTCGAGATGAAAGAATAAAAGGAAATTGCCAAAATTTTATTGATTCCATGCCAAAACGTGTTCAGGCTGTTATAAAAGCAAATGGACGGCATACATCCTATTAAATAAAAAATATTTTATGATTGTACGTCACCTGTAACTCAAATTATTAATAAAAAAAGCATTTTATGATTACGAGGAATTTTATTTCACCGATTCCCCCAATACTGTACCATTATTCTTACGCTTGAAGGCGGATTACATGATTTTATTTTATAAATACTTGGTGGTGATTTAAAAATTGTATTTATGAAGCTCGAAAACGGATATTTTTTTTATAATTCCTTATCAATTCAACTGGACACATTTTATAGTTGAATCAACAATATTCCTTACTGGGAAAAGCCATGCCAATGAATACATGTCACAATATAATTTTGGTTTATTTGTAATAGCTGTTGTTTTCTCAAATCAATAAATTCATTTTATTTCGCAACTTAGCATACAGGTTGAAAAACGATCCGAATCTTGTGGCAGTGTCGCGGATTCACGGAGTATGGAGCAGGTACGAACGCAGGTACACTACAATTCGATTTCCGTTATTATCAAGTCTTAATTTATAAATATAATGATAGAGTAAATTATAAAGCGTAGTTTTTGTAAAAATCACCTCAAGAGCACTGTACAATAAATATCTCTAAACGTCTAGCAACTATGGAGCGCACGAACGGTTGAGATTCTCCTGAGAACTCCTTGTTTTCAATTACTATCCGCTTACTTGGCTAATAGGCTGCTACAGGACAAATGAACGGTAAGAAATCTAGCCTCCGTTTGTATTTTTTTTTAAATTAGACTAGGAAGTGTTTTTATAAATAATAAAAAATCGTTGACAAAAATGTAGCAAGGTAACACGGCATGCAGCTACAGAGCACACGGGCGGATGGAATTCTAGTTCCCGTTTACAAAATTTAGGTACAAATATTTATGTTTTTAACTATCTGTAAAGCGAAACGAAAAATCTAATTTAAAAATGAAGGCATCACTACATGTTGACCAATACGTTCACCAGTACGCTGGCAAATAGTATTAGCGAACGTGCAGAGGTGGGTATTTGTGGCTGGCAGGGCTGGTACTCGCACTGGTACATGCGCTCGCACCCGACCGGAGTATTGTCGGTTTTTCGAAACAGATCAAAGGGCCCTGTCAAAGCGTCCATATGGTGGGCTGGTTTTTAGTTTTTATTACGCAACGAACTGCCAGAGATAGTGGACGCGTTTTTTGGACATTTTTCGTATATTTTTCTTGGGTTTTCGACAAGAAAGCGACCTGAATATAAGCAATGAAGAAACTTTTTGATTTTATCGAGCCATACCATTGAGAAGAATGTCTATAAAAGCACATGTGAAATACTTTTTTGAAATAACTGAAACCCTTTATTTTCAATGTGCACACTTTGAAAATAAAGGGGTTTAGTTATTATTCAGTTATTTCTGAAATATTTTTATGTATTTCTTTTTCTTTTTTTCCTCGCTTCTACATTTCTCGTTATTAAATTGCGGATAATAAAGTATTTTTACAAATAATTTTATGTATACAAGCTATATCTACCACTGATTAAATACCAATAATTTTGGTTTATTGATATATATCGTTTTTTTATGTAATGACTGTTATTTCTGTCTTTATTTATTAACGGACATTGTCCATTTATAAAATTTATAGACTTTAAATATTAAAATAAAAGAATAGTTAAAAACATTTAAAAAAAGAAAAGAAGCATTGGCAAACATAAGGGACATCATGACAAGATCTGGACTATGTATTTAGTGCTCGTTTAAATCGCTGTAAACTTAAACCAAAAAAGTCCAGATCCTGCCTTAAGTAAACAATATGACAAAGACGAGCATTGAAGAAATAAAGCCATAGTTTGTTCTATGCTGATCGATGAACAGTACTCCATCGTTTTTCAATCTACGAGTCGGAATATGGAATTTTACTTGTCCCAGTAATGATGGAATATTGATTATACCATTTAGTTTGCCGAACATAAAAATGGAATCAATATTAGTTCTACGTTTTTTTAGACTAGAAATATTTCACATTGACTATATATCAGCATAAAAATAATAACCTCTTTTTAGTCCAATTAAAGTTTTAGCCTCTAGTTCAATTAAATACATTTAAATAAGTTATTTACAACAGCGCCGATTGATCAATTTTTCGCCAGATGGTTTTTGGTTGGCTGGAGGATATTTCTTTTATCAATATGTCCGCTAAAGTGCATATATTTTTTTAACTTGTAATTTGAATTTAAAAAACATAGCGGATTCAACAGTTTCTATATCCATCTCGGCGCCAAAGCAATATATTTTTTGTGCGCTTTTGACGTACGCACATTATCCTCGTTCGCAATTTGGCCCGCACTGAGAGATACTAGACTGAACGACTCACGAACGTGTGGCCAGTGCCAGTGTAGCGATTTTGTTACCAATACGCGCACAGCGTGCTGGTGAACGTATTATCCAACACGTAGAGTTGCTTTAAATTGCACAACGTTTGTGAACTGAGATATCTGAACACACAAGTTATGGCTGACTTGATTCCTATATAATATATTATTTTATAGTTTAATTTCTTTTAACTCGGAGCTCCACCTACACCTTATCTACCATCGGTTCAAGACTCAGTAAATTGTAAAACAGGAATCCATTCACTTTGCATATAAAAATGATTGACACGATGTACATTTAGTGATGATTGTACATTGTATAGTCAGCTGCAAAGATTTACAAATATAACCAAATTCATTTAATTTATTTTATCCTACTTCCTAATATCTCTATTCGCTCCTAATGGTGCAAAGAGCGTTGCACAAGTAATCAAGATATTTTTCGATACATGAAAGATAAGTCTTTATCTCCAGAATAGTAAGCTCAATGCTTATAGGAGCTAGGTGCTCAATCACAGATGTTTATTACGTCGATTAAAAGTCCTTAACCAACACTTATCCATAATCAATTTTTATCGTATCGGTAATTACCTACAAGTGCAGCCATTGTGATTGAGCTGCTGAATTCCATTTGCGCATGCGCTCTGTATCTGCAAAACATAATGTAATTTGGGTCTTATCTGTTATTAAAATTCGCTCTAATTTACTTTCATTGCAGCAAAAGTGTGAAACTGAGAGTGACGAGATATTTCGGAAAAAAATAAAACCCACCCGTTCTTTAAATTATTTTAATAAATCTGTAACAGCGTAATAAATTTAATAATAATGTAATAAATTTGTAAAGCGCCTTTGAGGTATTATAGGTATAACAAAAATTTCGATATAAGTTATCCATACATAAAGACCTGATGGGGTATTTATTGTTCAGCACCCTTGAAGTTATGAATGGAAACAGCGCTATATAAATTATCGTAGCTAACGATAGTAATAAAATTACCATATATTTTTATTATTGTAATGATACAATAACCGACGACGACGCACATGCTGGGATAAATTTCCTTTAGACATTTATTTTAAAATTATTTATTGTATTTTTCAGCAATTGGATTAAAGAGCACATATAAGAATATAATGTTTATGTTTTTACTATTTTAAGATTTAAACTATATTTTAAAAGTAAAACATCAAGATAATACCAGTTAAGAGAATTTAACAGAGTAAAATTATTTTCCAATACCTGTAAGTTCAGCTTTCTGTAAAAAAATAAATAAGAGCTCAAGTATCTAACAATCAAGATTGACTTTAATCTGTTGGTAATATAGTTAAGTACCAAGTTTTTAAAATTAATATGAACCCGAACATAAGATTACAATATAATCCTTTAAATATTTCATATACTAATATATTATTTGAAAACACGATCTAGTAGAATTAATGCTTTTTATTTCGAATGTGGTTAGGTTAGGTTTGGTTAGGTTTGGTTATTATTTGATTTTTTCGATACATCAAAATCATGTATTATTATGTTTATTATTTTATAAGAACCTATGTACAAACAAATTTTGTCTGTACTCTTTCATATTCTCAAGATTACCGAATGGAGCTTCTCGCTACTATCCGTGGCCCTGTTGTAGGTCCTGTCGGATATACAGATCTGGTGGCTTCAAAAAAGAATTTCAAGGCTTTTAAAAAGTTTTGTAATCATTTCGGCTTATTGAGTCCAATAAATTTAATCCCAGTCAGTGAAGAATTCACTTCCCTCTCTTCTCAATTCAATGAAGTACATATTATGTACTTCTGGATTACTTTCTTTTAGCACAAAGATGCTTAGGCTACCAAATTTCAGAGAGCTTTTGGGCAGCTTTTCTCGTTTGAAAACGAGCAAATTTTCAGTGTATGTGGGCACCGCCAAGGAGACTTTTGTCCTCAGATGCGGTGTACGGTATGTGGTGGGCAAGCTGTGTACTCTTTTATATTTTATATTGACCTGTGCACACGATGACAACTTATGTGTTGATAGTTCATCAAGACAAATACGTTTTTTTTTTGTAAAATATTAACTGAGATTTGTTTATTTCAAAATACAGACTGAAGCTATTAACTAAGTCAACTGTACACTGCATACAATCCATAGACCACAGTAATTGCAGCAATGCTAACACAATATGATTACATCTTAATTCGTGTGAAACTTATAGTATTTTCACGCCATAATGTACTTACATACATAATTATAATCCTTTCGCTTTTATTTCTTATTTTTTATTTGTTTTTTATTTTCATTTAATTTTACAATACGCCCAAGGGGCATTTACAAAAAATATACAGGTAAGTACAAACATAGTGCGTAAAAATTTAAAAGATAAACAATGCTTTTTTGTATACATTTAGAAACAATAAGAAGCATATTGCCATGCAAAATAAAAAGTGAAACTTTACATAGTAAAAAAAAAAAAAAATTGGATAAAATAAAAGTAATTGAATTAAAAAGCAAATTGTAAATAACTTGTAAAGAATTCAAACCAAAAAAATAAATACATTTTTATATACTTATAAGTATAAAAAAATGGTATCAACAAATTATTGGTTAAAACAAATAATGAAAATTAGTTAACAGTTAGTATATATGTGAAAATAATATAATATACGGTACGCAAAAATATTTGATAAATTAATATCAGAAAGAGATAAGATAATAATAATACACAAATGTGTTGTAAAATCTACACTAATAGTATAAATGCGAAAGTGTATTTGTTTGTTTGTTCGTGTTTCCTTCACGTATCAACGGAGCGACCGATTGACATATTTTTTTGCATAGGAATGGCCGGAGATATGAAAAGTAAAATAGGATACTTAATTTTAATCTCGAATTGAAAAAAAAAAGATATTTGAACAATGAGTAACATTATTTGAAAATGAGTCGGCGGTAAGATATGATGTCAAAGAGAATCGTTTTAAAATTGATTTATGATTTTTTTTCGTTTTGGTTTTGCAGCAGGATTTTGCATTTCTGAACAGATTATTCTACGTCACCATGGACCAGTGGTCGGCAGACCGTGGCCCACGAGCCGCATACGGCTTTTTAACCACTCGAGTGCGGCTCGGCGCAAGTTACTACTAAGTTAGTCTACAGGTTCTATAGAAGAACTTCTAGAACTTGCCTTTTGAATTTTTGAGGATACTGCATAGAGAAGCATCATATTAAACTTGAATTTTGTGATCGAATTGTCAACACAGATGTCGTTAAATCTCCTTTACATCACTAATTTAAAAAAATGTTTACTCAGTAGCCGAGAGTAAATACGGAGATCTTCACTGTACAATATGGTTCGTTGGCCGAAGCCAACTCTCTTCAAAAAGAGGAAACAGTTTAACGAAAAGAAATTTGACTCTCAAAAGAAGTCATAATGTGATTTTTGGTTCTTTTGACGAATGAGTTTTCCGACCACTGCTATAGACTAACGGATCATCATTTTTTCTTCTTCATAGTAATAGTTGGAAGACCGGTAATCGACACAGGTTACTTTTTGTTCCAGATATATAACGTTCCATTGGAAAAAATCTTATTACTAAACGAAAAAACTATTTAATTACCCAACTAGTTTCTCCCTAATACCACGTGAGCGAACCCGCGGGTAAGATTTAGTACTCAAATAAAGTTTCATCAATCACTTTGATATTTCACATGTCGAATTAATTTCAATAATATAGTCACAAATAACTTAATCTATTGATTTTGTTTTTTTTCAATTGATTTATTTTGTTCATTAACGCCCAAAGGGCATTTACAAAAAATAAAAATAAAACACATGCAAACGTACTAAAGAATAAACACAGAATATACAGAAAAAACTATTTATATCATTTCGTCATTTGAATTTTAACAAAAAGGTTTCTAACTTTTTACTAAGCTCTTTATTGTACCATTTTTAATACAATTTACAAGTTTTAAGCAAATATATTATTTTCATACTTACGCACCTATACACACGCACCCTCTCCCCCTTTCATTCCCACACGCACATGTATCCTCTCCCTCATTCATTCACGCATACACACATTCACATACACATAAATGCAAACGTCACACAAATACAATTACTAAACTTATTTTCTTATATATTATGTGTCATTATATTTACAGTGGATTTTTTTAATTGGCTTTAGTATTGTTAAGATTTTTCTAATTATTTTGTTTATGTAATAGCTGTAAAAATCCCAAATAAAATGAAATAAAATAAATTGAAATTGGTTAGAAAGGATATAATAAAAAGTTTTACAAAGTAAAAAAAAAACAATAATAACAAAGGTATGCAAGAAAAAACAGTAAACATATAAACAAAAAATGCATAAACATAAGCTTATGAAATAAATTCTGTAAAGCAAACAAAGTAAATAAAGTGTTACGGTAAGCACGAAAGACAAACTTAAGTTAAATTAATAATCAAGCAAGCATATATTATCGCGAAAAAAGAGAAATGAAAATAAGTATACATGAAATGCGTATTTGCCAATACTACAATGCAATTTGATATTATAGTAAAAAATAAAAAAAACAAGTATAAGGTAATAAAAATAAACAAGTAAGTATTTTTTAATTTATGGAATTGAATTGTCAATAATAGTTTGACGAGCAGCTCCAAATAAATTTGATATTGTGGACTTATAAGATTATAAAGTATTGGACAGAATGTCTGCAGCCGTCCCATAAGTGTTACCTAACCTAAGCAGTCTCAGTATCAATGAATTGTTTTGTTGGTGGGAAGAAGTACTGGAGCAATGAAACAATAAGGTACTCCTAGTGTTGACAGCAGAGTTATGTATATTAATGAGTAAATAGTATCGTGGTATACTTTGCGCCAAATGAAGAAGGCAAGCAAAAAACATTTCCCATAAAAAAGGATTACGTGTAATAATGGCATTGCAATTATATTATTTTAAAAATGTCACATTGATACATTACGATATACCACTAACGATCCAATTTACAAAAATATTTTTTCAAAAACTATTATTGTTTAAACGTAAAATGATTGGCAACAAAGTATAGTTTTGGTGCAAAGTGTACCAGGCAGGCCACTCTGGTTTACTTAACTATGTCGTAATTTGCTTTAGTAATAATAATATAATTAAAACGTACATCCATGGGCTTTTAACTTTAAGCAACTACAAGCTTGCTATCATCGAAGGGTTTCTTGATATTAATTAGTGTGTTTACATAATCTCACATAATATATTTCATAATAGGTTGCTTTATTCGATACCCAGGTACCTACTTAGTTAATTATCTCGTTTAATGTTAATTGCAATTAATTGAACGCTAAGATGCTAGTTATAATGTTGAGAGGAAAGGCGGTATGTAAGAATTTTGACAAATAGGTATTTGAACCTTGTCTTTCTGGTACTCTCTCGCTGATGCTTCCCCGATACAGTGCAAAAATGATAACTGTACGACGGACCGATTTTGGCCAACTGTAAACGACAAAATCGACTTTTCGCCGTCCCGTTTTCCTCACCTCAAAACTGAACCAATTTCAATTATTTTTTTAGGAGGAGTATCGACATAAAATTTACTGTATTAATATTTTTTCAGTTATTCAAAATTATTGATGATGAAGGCGGATATACGAAGGCAGATAAAACTAAGCGCTTTTTTTAGTTTTTGGATGGTTCTAGCTCTTATAAGAAACAATCTATAGAAAAATCAAAATAATAAAGACACGCCAATGGTAAATATCCATATTGTGTAAAAAAAAATTCTTTGGTGCCATAACCCGGGGAGAAAATACGGGACTACGTTTGTTAAAAGAAAATGAAGACCGTCTATCCTCTTAATTATCAACGTAAACTTTTAATTTACCTTATCAAATATTTCCACTTACCTTAAATTTATTTAACCATTTACCTTAAATACTTTATCATCATCATCATTCCCGTTCCGCACGTAATGGTGCATAGAGCACTGCATTGGTACACGAATCGCAGCGTATCTTGATATTTTTTGTTACATGAAGGTAAGATGATCAGCCTTACGCTTACAGCCAGGTACCAGTTCTGGAACTATGAAATATTCTAGAGCGAAAATCGGGTTGTGGCCCTGTGGCTAGTGTCACGGACTCATGGCTCAGAGGTCCGAGGTTCGCACCCCGTTTTACCACAACTTGGTTACCATTTTCTAATAGTGAGTTATTTGCTTCTTGTTGAAAATGGCCCCCAAAAGAGAAATATTTTGGTAAATCATAAGAATGCGAAGGTTTCCTTTTTTTTTTTAAATCCTTTTAAAAAAATATTTATTCTTATTCCTATTTATTTTATTCATACAAATACATAAAAATTACAAAATAATATAATAATAACGTATCCCAAACTCTATGAGGCCAAGGGCCCTGTGTTGGGTTGGGATACAACATAATGGAAAGTGGAAGCACGTACATAATTAAATAAAAGCAGAAATAAAAATGAAATATTATTACATAAACATACGTAAATTTCAAAGGGCACCTGGACAACACGCTTAATAGTATACAAATCAATGCAATATCTCGCAGCAGTCTCCTGCAATGGTCTCTTCCCTTAGGCAAAATCCAGACTTGTACACTCCTGTAAATCGCTTTCGTTTTGGAGAATTTGCTATGTTCATCCCGGACATTGAACACCCTTGGGGCCACAAAAGAGGCATTTCTCTTAGCAAACGTCGTACGTGTTTTTGGAATTAAATTATTCAAATTACAGGAAAACCTTGCACGAGCATTCTGCTGGGATCTACTCTTGTAGCCGCATGACCAGTAATGTCTCAATGACCCTATTAAAAAAATTGTCTAATGTCCAGAACCTTCATGAATTGGAACAATGTCTCATGGGACTTCATGTCAACCATGTCGGGAATCGAATCCGAGACCTCTTGCATGGTAGGCAAACGCGCTGACCACTGCACCACGAGGCCGACGAAATACATTATAGGTAGGTACATATTAATCAGTATTAAAATAAGAAAACGATTGAAAAATTATTTTATTCCCATCCTTATAGTGAAAAAATGTACCAAAATGTTGTTTGTTTACTTCGTAACAAAAAAAAGAACAATATGCCACTTTTGTCCTCGTTTACAAAGCTTAAATTTAGTAGATCTAATTTTAAAGCACAAAAAACATGCAGTACGATTTGATCGTCTGTAATCCCTCTAGTTGCCCCCTCCCCTTCATTATATTCCCCCCACTCTGCCGCCCCACTTAATGTGATCAAAGGATATGATCATTTCTCTGAAACACTTTTCCCATCCGGCTAGGCACGACCCGACACGTGTGTTATATTATATATGCCATCGTTGTGATAACTATGGCCCTTTTCACATGTATCGTACTAATCCGCCCGGCCCGGTAAAATTTGGGTCGGCAAATATTTCAACAATATTTGAGTATGTCCAAATGCTAGCAGACTCGCTGGATTTCCTCCCAGGGAGTTATTCATATTTAAATTTATCGCAACAGAGAGGGAAAACATTATTGAGGACGAAATTTGGAAGTCTAGGCATTTACAGGGCTTATGACCTGTCATTGGTTAAGTGGCCTTAGACTTCCATATTCTCTTTTCAATAATGTTTTCCCTCTCTGTTGCAATAAATTTAAAGGGTATGTATTTTATTATTCATACTGTATACAACTCAGTAGGACTTTAGTTTAAAAGTATTTTGTAAATATTTTTATAAAATAAATAAAAAATAAAAAAGAAACTGTAAAAAAACATGTTAAGATTTTGTCTAAATATTTGCAGACTGGCTGGATTTCCTCCCTGGGGAGTTATTTAGATCTAAATTTGTTGCAACAGAAAGTGAAAACATTTTGTAAATACCTAGACTTCCATATTAAGAATGCAATATGGAAGTCTAGGCATTTACAGGGCTTATAACCTGTCATTGGCTAGTTTAAGTGGCCACTTTACACACTGTTGAAATTCGAAAATTGTTTTCAGGCATTGCCTAGTAAGTGAATTGGTTCAGCCGGATGAATCTCACCCACATGATAAAGGTTTCAGCTCTTTTACTTCATAAAAGTCCACAGATGGAAGAGTTGAGGAAATAAGTAGATGTTTAAACTTGAGCAGAATGGTGAATGTTACACAGTGTTTTTGCCAAAATAAATCGTATGGACATTAGTTTACCGGTGTACCGATTCATGCGTTTACCTGCCAAGTAATAAAAAAATAAAATATTATAATTTAAAGGTCAATCCACTCTATGTTATTTTATTGGGCCGAGTGGATTTTTTCTGTAGCGCGGAAAACGGCATATATGCTAGTTGTGTGTCAAATGGGTGCTATAGATGTGAATAACCGGTCGAAGTAATCGAATACTGCGATTTTTTTCATAACCAAATTATTCGATTGTATTCGTTATTCTAATCGTTATTAATCGAGTCATATATAAAAAAATAGATTTTGAGTTAAGTATACAGAATAAATATTATTTGGTGTTTATTTATACCACTCCGAGAGGCAGACGAAGTAAGGCAGACCAAAATTAAGATGGCTGGATAATGTGAAAAGTGACACAAGAGCGATTGGCCTGACGAACTGGAGAAGAGCCGCGGAGTGCAGGGACGAATGGAGACAAATTCTGGAGGAGGCCAGGGCTCACAACGGGCTGTAGCGCCACTGATGATGATGATACAGAATAAATAATAATAAAACTCTCATATGCTAAATAATAAATGTAATTCTAGCCTAACCATTTAACCGCTTTATATGGCTTTATGAGACACACTAAACATCATTTGAAAGCCGCCATTCTTAATCAGGCTCTCGTTTGGTTTAGTTTCATTATGCAGTTGAGATTTTTTATAAAAAAATAATAGCATTTTTAAGACATCTCAAAACAAAGGCATTGTTTTAGATAGTGAAAAGAAAAAAACCAAATAAAAACATGGTTTTAAGAACATTTTTATTTAGTTTTTAGGCTCTCTGGGAAGTTGTGCTTTTTGAGTTATGATTCTATTTTATCAAATGTGTGATATGTGAAAATGTTCTGGTTTTATATCGATTATCTGGATAAATGTGTATCTATAAAATAAAAGATTAAAATGAATCTGGTTGTGGTCCCAAGTAGTGTAGACTCACGGATCGGAGGTCCAAAGTTTGAACCCACTCTACCCAAACTTGATATCCATTTTGTGATATATCCAATAGTGAGTTATTTACAACTCATTGAAAATGGCTACCGACATTGAAATATTTTTGTAAATTATAAGACGCTTATATTTATTTTTTGGAAAAAATAAACCTAGATATATATATTAATATACATATACTAGCGGACCCGATAGACGTTGTCCTGCCCGAACGTTGGAAAACGATTTTTTATTGATAAGTAGGTACCTAGGTACTTGTTTGTGATTAAATTCCAAAACTGAAAATTGATCAAATTTAATATTTTATTAACGTAGGTACCTAGGTGGTTGAATTCATAAACATAGAATAAATATTTTTTCAAATATGGCATTCTTTTTGCAAACGTCAAACTCCGGTCGTCTCACCAACAAAGGGGTGTAATTATGTAGGAATACGATTTTTTTTAATGTATTGAATTACTTTATAAATATTTTATGCTTCTTGTAATGATCAGTTTTTTAATAACTGATGATATATTATTCGACTTTCTCCAATAATCTGCGCATCACTACTCGGTTATAGCAGGGTGTTGACTGATTTCACGTGTACTACAAGACATGGGTACATAAGGGCTTCAGATCCTTTAATTGTTTCGTCAGAGTGATTTGTATAAAAATATAATGCTTTGAATTCTGGGTCTTTTAATATCTAAATGTATCAGTGAAAGAAAGCGTTGAAGCGTAATTTTTTTTAAGGTAAATATTTTGATTTTATAAGTTTGTAATGTGAAATAAAATTAAAATGACGATGCAATTTCGGGTGATATATTGAGTATTGATTGATTTGGTGTTTTTTTTAGAGAACTCCATATTGAAACTTATATTATTAGAAATCAAACACTGATTTGAGTCCACTGAACACTTTATTTTATTTTTACATATATAAAAACAATAATTTCGTGACAGTTGTTTCGCCTTGTTAGGGCATTTTCAAACAAATGTGAAGATTAGATGGAATGAATGTCCTTATATAGTTATTATATAGTTATTAAGGATATTCAATCCATCTAATCTTCACATTCGTTTGAAAATACCCTAACAAGGCGAAACAGTTGTCACGAGATTTTTGTTTTATATTTGTAAAAATAAAATAAAGTGTTCAGTAGAATAAAATTAGTGTTTGATTTCCAATATTATAAGTTTGATATATTGAGTATTATAAAATAGATATATCTATTATGAGTGAGCTAAATAGGTTTCGACGGCTTGGGTTTTAAATCGATATTGCAAAAACCCATGTTCTTTGTAACTCTTCGTGTATTGATCCCCTAATCCCCCAACTCCGTCAAACGAAATCATCGAAAGGGTCGAGAGTTTCAAATACCTGAGAGTATATTTTACAGAAAATGGCCGATTTCAAAATGAAGTGAGATTGCGGCTAGGAGTAGCAGGTACCACATTCAACAGTATAAAAGCTGTCTGGAGATTTCAATTTTATTTATTCATATAAATGTACATTACAAAATGACATATCTGAATTCATACATATAGAAATAATTAAAATAATAAGGTAAAGTTAGGTATATATAAATATAACACATAAGTATACATAGAAAAATGTAACTGTCCAAAGTAATATTGTTCAACATAGAGATAGCCTTTCCAACAGGCATAACGATTGTCAGGTTGGTCCTGTATATTGGAATGTGAAACAGTCTATGCTGACGCTGTTTAAGGTAATTATCTAGAACATAAAAGCTAATGCTTCACATAATTTCAGGATTGTCAATAATACCGCGCAACAATCGAAAGAAGTGCGTAGTTAAATACACATTCCTTCTGGTCTTCAAACTGCTGTAACCGACCATACCCTGGAGGAACTCAGTGGGATAAAGCCATGGATAATATCCAAGATCGGGTATTCACTGATGCACAGTAGCTGGCAGCTGACATATGCTTGGAGGATCTTTGTGCACACCATATGCTCCAACTAGGGAGCGGACATGGAACGCTTAAAAAATATTTTTAAGTTTTGTGCATAGACCAGTTGGTCTTACAATATTTTAAGTGTGTCCAAATTTCGTTAACTTACACAAATTCGGTATTTCACTTCTCGAAATACACAAACCAAATAATTAAATAAAAACGCAAGACATAAATATAGACGGCCCCCGTGGTTTAAAGGGTAAGATGCTTGTTTCACGCATGGAGGGTCTGGGGTCGATTCCCGGTAAGATCAGAAAAATTAAAATGGGGTTTGACTCATGCCTGGGTTTTTTGTCACCATTTAAACCGCTGTAGTGCAAACAAAAGACAGAATGGTGACATATTACGCAGTGTATAATGTGATAACCAGTCAATGACAGATCATAAGCTCTATGAATGCTTAGATTTTTAGTATTCTTTTTTTTAAATCTCTCCGTGTCTGTCGGAATATTAATAAAAAATCTTAATTTTAAGGATTTATTCTTTAGAAATGACTTTTTTGAATTTCAAGTTGAAGATCCTTAAATTTTAAAACTTTTTATCTCTTGATTGATGATGCCGAGACAGCAACATAAAATAAACCCTTTCTGCCCTTCCTTTTTTTGGACGCTTTGAGGATTTTAACCCTCTGAATTTAATTGAAATAACAAGGGTTGAATTCAATTAATATTACTGAAAGCGCGCAACTTGAATTATTTCTCAGTAAATGAATGTCAACATAATTTTCAAGTATTCACCGGATTATGAGTAAGTTCTTAGTTGAGCAATAAAGAAAGGTTATTTTAAAATAGTCATATTCAGAGATCTCGACACAGACTTTAAAAAAAAAAGACATTGGTAGTCTAGCTATTACAGGGATTATGTGATTAGATACTTATTTTTTATTTTTTTATATATTTAACTTTTGTACATAATGTTATTTGTACATTGGCGGGCTTATTGCCAAACGGCAATTTCTTCCAACCAACCAATAAAATAAAAGTTTTATTTTTATAATTCAAGTTACAGAACTTATCCACCCCTGAGAAAAATAATTCAAAATATATTGTCCATGGACTGGCACCTGACATGATCACCTTACTTTCACGTATTATATGATATATGGATGTATTCGATGTTCTAGTGTAGTTCCTTATGCACCATCAGGTGCAGATACGATATACATTTTCCTTGTTTTCACGCCTAGCCAATAAACCTTTTGGTTGTTGTTTTACACTACGACAGGCCAATAGGCCTTGAATACAGTGGTGAATATTACAGCACATGAATTCCAACACCCAGGTTTGAGATAAATCAAATTTGATTTTGGTTTCCTCATCGGGATTCCAACCTGAAACCTTAGATCTGCTAGTCAATTGACTTGGTTACTATACCACGGTGGCCGTCAATATATTTTATCAATCGAATCCTGAAAGAAACACTTAAATGCGTTACAACATAAATTGTAAAATATTAATTAAATACACGAATCGACAATGATTTTGTTACATAAATTATAATCGCTGATTCTTATGAAATTTTGCCGGCTAAACCCAAATATGCCATCAACATATTCATATCACTTTTCGTTTTTTTGTAATTTTATGTTTTACTTCCGAATTACCAGATCTCGCCTCACATATTTAATTTTTAGAATTTGTAATTTTTGTACCCGTTTAAAAAATATGTCTTCAACCGTTTTTTTTATTTACCCAATATCGTATTAGCCTCGAATTTTTTTTTGGCTACTCATCCTATGAAGGGTGATTTGTCTTGATAAATCTTATTTTGGGCAATTATTTGAGTTTTTCGACTTAAGGTTTTCCAACAATAAGAAACTGCAGCATGCTTCAAAATGACGTGCATGGTGTTATTTTTTTGCTTTAGTAAAATGAAAATCTATTCTTTATTACTGTTAGTTTCATACTTCAACCAACCGAATTTTTGAGCCATTCAAACTTTTTCATTTTGTAACGGCAATTGATTTGTACCAAACTATAAAAAAATAATAGTAGAGATGTATGGTGTATGCAGTGAAACGAGTCGTAAAAGAATAATTTTTCGCTTTTATACAGTCAGATATATAAAAAAAACGCAGTTTGTAGGAACATCTCTTTCAAGGTCTAAATTAGTATCAATATGCCGGTTAAGATCAGGTCACGGCTGTTTTCCATCACATTTATTTAAAATTAACTGTAGAAACTCTCCAATCTGTGATTGCGGTGAGAATATTGGTGATTTGAACCACTTAATTTATAATTGTACTTTAATGGAAAGCAGAGACGAATTGATTAAGGAAATCCTAATTGACTTTTACCAATTAATATCCAAATGTTACGGTCATGTATAAGAAACTGGGGTTTAATTTTTGCAAAATGTAAATATTTATCTAATAACAATATGTGTGGACCTTTGTCTGTAACACCGTTTAAAATTGTGTATATTAATTAATTGCTAGATAATGTTATAACATTTATTTTAAAATAAAATCCATCAAATAATTATTGTTGTATCTGAATACTTTAAGCTCTTAATATGTAAATAAGTTTTCATTAATTATCTTTATCTTTAGAATATAAACCCATGCCAAATAAGTTTCCGTTATGTATTTTAGTTACAAAATATGTACTATCAAGGTTTTGGGTGTTTATTATTGAGATTTTTTTTTATTTCCAATTTATGTTATTTTAATGTTTTATGTATTTTGAAGTTGTTCAAGAATTATCTGATTTTTCTTCCTATTAACAATAGGAAGAAAAATCAGATATTGTTTTGCTCCCATTAAACATTTGTAAATATTGTATTTTTCTGGCTAATATTACCAAGAACCATAGTAAATGAAAGTAAAAAAAGATAAAAAAATCGATTAATAAAAAAAAAAATTGTACTCTCAAATCACGTTCCTTAACATCTCAAATCACAAATTAAATAAAGATTTTCAAAATGAACGCTAACTCAAATATTAAGTGCTATGAGATAAAGTATTTTAGTACGGTGACCAGGAACCAATTAGTTTTGCAAGTAATTCATACTAGCAAACGAGTCAATCCTCGTTCAAGAAAGTTCTGTGCAGCTGTCAGTGTTTGTCGTTCTGCAAGTTATTTGGGGATCCGTAATAAGCTGGTCTCTAATTTGCTTGGACATTACTCATATTTAGTAGGGACGCAGTGATGACGATTAAAAAAACAAATTATGATTTTTTGCCCTTACACACAGCATATTTAAAATACTTTAAAAACAGACCATTTTAAATTTAATTTCTTATTTCATATCGTCGCGCGTTGCTTCACGTCAGCGGAAATGTGACGGACAAAGTGTAAATTAATTAATTTATTTTATTTATTCATTACACGGCACAAGTGCCTTCATAATATAAAATATAAAATTAAAATTAGTTCAATTATACGAAAATAAAAAACAACAGTAAAACATGGATGTATAAGAAAAAAAAACAATAAAAATATATCTTATACGTATTTGTATGTCAGCATACTCGTATGTCTGTGTCAACTAAAAACTCGTCCCAACTCACCCTAGGACTTTTAGTCCCATGGTGTTGGGACTTATGTCTAAAAAAACATGTAATTAACTACTTTTACGTAAATAAATAAGTCAGTTGTATGTATATTTATCAAATACTAGTGGACCCAACAGACGTTGTCCCGCCCAAACGTTGGCTCGCCTGTTTATTACCAAAAAATACTTTTCATTTATAAGTATTGATAAGTAGGTACCCAGGTATTTGTTAATGGTTGAATTCCAAAACATAAAATAATTAATTTTCATAAATAGAATTATTTTTGCAAAAATCAAACTTGGCTCTTCTCACCAACAGGGGTGCACTTAACTTATGAATGCAATTTTTTAAAATGTATTGACTGTCAGTTAATATATTTATAAATATACATATTTTTTGCACCACAACGGGCCCAATTACATTGGTGAATTACAACACAGAAAACCCAGGCTTGAGAAAAATCAAATCTGATTTTTGTGTTCTCACCGAGAATCAAACACGGAACCTTCCGTGCTTAATTCAAGTGTCTTCACTATTATACCACGGAGGCTGCGATTATTTTAATATTACCAAAAATCCAGTAAAAAGATATTGTTGTTTGTAAACATTCAAAAACGAACTTTTTTAAACACAAAAAAAACAACATCCTTCAATTTTTTTATATGTATGTATTATCATCGAATGCAACCCTGGTAAGTCGATGAAAAAAAAACATGCTTATAACTTTATTTTTAAAGATTCGATTGAAGAAAATAATATTTACGAACTCGCGCAGCGCTAAGATCTACATTTCACTGAAAACTGCACGTAAATCGGTTTAGCCGTTTAGGAGAAGTGACATCACACGTACAGAGGAATTATATATTTATGGTTAAACACATATACGTTTTAACGTAAACATTCAATTTTGTTACAATATTTAAGTTTGTCCAAATGTTTGTAGACAAAAGACTGAATTTGACCCCCTCGGGAGTCATTAAGGTTAACAAATCACAACAGGGATGGAGAACACCTTAATGAAGGGAATATGGGAGTCTGGTCATTTACAGCTCTTATGACCTGTCATTGGCTGGTTTGATAGGCCACTTTACACACTGTGTAACATTCAGCAATTTTGCCTATGTTTGAACATCCATATTTCTTCAATTCTTAAGAAAGACAGGTCATAAGCCCTGTTATTTCCTAGACCTCCATATTCCCTTCTTTAAGGTGTTCTCCATCTCTGTTGTAATTTGTTAATCTTAATGACTCCGAGGGAGTGAAATTCAGTCTTTTATCCATAAACATTCGAATAAACTCAAATATTGTAATAAAATCAACTGGTTCAAGAAGAAGTTTAAAAATTGCGAAATTGCTTTCAAGCGTTGCCTAGTATGTGAAATAGTTTAGTGTGATGAATCTCTTCACAACAATGAAGGTGTCAGCTGTTTAACTTCACTAAAATCAATAACTGGAAGAATTTAAGAAATATGGATGTTCAAACGTAGGCAAAATGGTGAATGTTACACAGTGTGTAAAGTGGCCAAGACTTCCATATTTCCTTCTTTAAGGTGTTCTCCATTCCTGTTATAATTTGTTAATTAAAATTTGTCTTTTTTTTTCTTTTTTTTCACCGCCTTATTTAATTGAATTTCGTGATCATCTTCTTCATAAATGGGAGTCCGAATTTTACTTTTTGTATCATTAATGTTTTGATTAATTCCCTTTAGTAATAAGTAATCATAGATAATTAAACATTGTGTTTACCGCAATGAAAACAATTAGTCGTTATGCTTATTTTGTGGGTTTGAATCAAGTAAATTAGTACAATGTATAGGTGCACGCCACTATCTGTATGGATACTTTGTTTTAACTTCCTCTCTGGAGTAAAACCACAAGAGATACAATGTCTCATTATCACTCCTCAAACGTGAAGGTACTTTTATCATCACGTACTTAATTTTTAGTTGCGCAATACACTATCATATCCGTTTACATTTTTATGATATTTAATGGGTTTAATTAAAATCAGCTTAGTTAATAAAATCAGATTCAATATATTAGAAAATAGACAAAGAACATTTCACTAAAAGTTAATAAATATTTATATATAACCACTTAGAATTATATGGATAGGATTATTATATACGCGACTTTGATTAGATTATTAAATATGAGAGAAAATGAAGTTGTGAAATTTTTAAGAACTTCTAAAAGTGTTCATAATAAATTCCACTTGTGTAAGCTGATACATAGATTTTACATACACATGTATATGCTTGGCGCAGTTGGTTAAACAGCCAACTGTGTAACTGGCGTCGCGGGTTGATTCCTGCTAGTTGCAAGACAACCATATTTTATTTTTCTCAATTGAACTGGGTGTTGTGTTGTATTCTGTGTAATTTTCTTCCATATCCTCTCATTCTCACCTGTTGACGAGCCTCTTAAATAGGGGCGCAGCGGGTTATTTAAAAAATATATTTATTAATTTACTTATACATTCGCTCAGTGGCCATTTTCAAGGGAGGTATACATTTCACGATACAAAAAAAATAGACTTAATTTTATGTATGTACTAAAGTATAAAAACAAATACAAAACCATTGATATGAACATTCAGAAAGAGAGATAACGAAATTGGATTCGGTGGGAATAAAAGTATCTAAGTATTTTATTTAAATTATTTATTTATTTATTTATTTATTTTATTTATTTAAATCTTAAAGTAGGGCACACATATCATACATATTGTTATGTGTGTTCTAATAATAACATTGAAAATATATTTAATTTATAAATTGTTTATCACATATGTCTTGACCATTATTTTAAATTTTGATATGTTTTTTTCTTCATACAAATTTTTTTCCATTTCGTAATACTTTTTAATTGCTTTAAATAAAATTGAATTTTGTGACTTTGCCTTTTTCCTAAATGGAAGTCTAATTTTGTTCTTTTCTCTAGTATTGTGATCGTGTTCATGCTGGTTCCGATCAATTTTTTTCCAAAATTCTGTTTTTTTATTTTTTTTTTTTATTTAAATATTTATTGATAAACCCTTACGGGTTACATACATTTAACAAAATATTTTCACTTTTAAAATTCAAATTCTACTGTTAATAATAATATTTTTAACATCTTTTGTAAAGGTTGCCTGAGTCTTTTGTTTAGTTTTGTCTGGTAGTTTATTGTATAATTTCAGTCCATGGTTTATAAGTCTCGATTGTCCTTTTCTCGTTTTAAAAGATTGTATATGATATTTTTCTGAAATTCTCGTATTGTGTTCATGTTTACTACAATTTTTTTCAAGTTTTAATTCTTCGTCTACAATTACATCAGTGGCTAATTTATGAATAAATTTTAAAGATTCTAGTTTAAAGAGTTCAGTTACGTTTAATTGTTTAGTTTGTTCAAAAAGTTCTTTAGTTGCTGTTAGATAGGGAAGGTCATATACTAACTTTAATATTTTATTTTGCTGTCTTTGTAGTCTGTTTATGTCATTTTGATATCCTGTTCCCCATAGTAGTTGCATATAACATATTTTAGTTTTAACATATGCTTCATACATTAAAATTTTTTCCTTTATTGGAACAAAGTTTTTGATTTTAAAAAATAGACTCGATAAAGTTGCCACTTTGCTAATTAAATTGTTGATATGAATTGTCCATGTCAATTGTCTGTCTATTGTTAGTCCTAAATATTTAACATGTTCAATTTCAGTTAGTCGTTCATTATTTATGTAAGCATCTACTTTGTGACATTTTTTTCTAGATTCAAAATGGATAATATTGCATTTTTTTTCATTAAGTGTAAGTAAGTTTGTGTTTGTCCATTTAGTCAATATAGTAAGGTCTTCGTTTATGTCATTGTTTGTTAATACGTCTGTTTGATTTTTATAAAAAAGTCCAATGTCGTCGGCATACATAATAATTTTCCCTTTAAAATTATACAGTGATAAGTCATTAATATATAAAATATATAACAGTGGACCCAAAATAGATCCTTGTGGGACTCCAAAATTTACTGTTTGTATTTTACTTTTTTTTTCATTTACAAAGGTATACTGCTTCCGATTAGTTAAGTATGATTTTAATAGTTTGTATTCTTGAGATTTTACTCCTATATCATTTAATTTTTTTATCATGGTCTCAATGTGAACCGTATCAAAAGCTTTTTTAAAATCTAATATTACTCCTGTGGTTGGAATTTTAGCATCCATATTTGTTTGAATATAATTAATCAAATTTACTAGAGCGGTTCCAGTTCCTTTTTTTTCTTGAAAACCATGTTGGTTTAAGCATATTATATTAAGATTTTTAATATGTCCCATTAATCGTTTATGAATACATTTTTCAAAGATTTTATTAAATACAGTTAAATTTGCTATAGGTCTATAGTTACTAGGTTCCGTTCGATCTCCACCTTTAAATATAGGAGTTATTCTTGCAGTCTTTAGTTCTTCCGGGTAGATTCCTAACTTTATATGCATGTTAATTAATTTTGATACGACCGGGCTTAAAATATCTTTGAGATTTTTTATGAGTGAAGGTTTAATTTTATCATATCCTGGCGATGCATTTTTTTTAAGATTGTCAATTATTTTACACACTTCTTTTGTCGTTGTTGGTCTAAGAAAAAAGGTACTATTTATTTTTCTTCTTCGTTTTTCTGATATGTTTAGACATGGTCCATCTAACTTACTTGCAAGGTTTTGGCCTACATTGGAGTAATATTCATTGATAATGTTTGATATTTCTTCTTCATCATTTGTGAAAATCCCATCTTTTACATTCATTTCTTTTATACTAGCTGACTGCAATTTTTCTCCAGACTTGATATTTTTTATTATTTTCCAAAGTTTATTGCTGCTGCCTTCTGCTGATTTTATATAATTCTGGTAATATTGTTTTTTTGATTTTCTGATTTCATTTCTTAAATCTTTTTGAATATTTTTTAGTTCGGTTACAAGTTGACTGTTATTTCTTTCTTTAATCATTTTTTTATATACTTGATTTTTATTTTTTATTTTTTGAAATATGTTTTTAGTTAGCCAACCCTCCTTTATTGACGTTGTGAAGTTTCTCACCTTGGTTTTTGTGTTCTTTTTTATTTCGTTTTGGATAATGTCTTGTAACTGTTTAAAACTATTAACTTCTTGTATTTTCGCCACGAGATTTTCTTTTAATTTGACATAATCTGTTATTTCTAAGGTGTATTTTTGTTTAAATATTTTTTGTCTTTCGATAGGTATATCTATATTTAGATAGAGTGCTCTGTGATCACTTAGTGGAGTATCTTTGTAGTCTATTGTATATTTAGCTTCTACAAAATTTGTTAATACATGATCAATAATCGAATTTTCTCCTCTGTGATTCCATCTTGTATATTTTTCAAGTGAAATTTCGTTAAGAATTACATAATTATTAGATATTAGGCTATTTACATATTCATTTGTTAGTACATTGTCTTTTTCTAATATATTGATATTAAAATCCCCAACTATTATTGTTTTTCCTTTATTTCCATACGGAAGTATTTGGGTTTCTAGAAGATTTATGAAACTATGTACTTCGGTTTTATTTGGTCGTCTGTAGATAGCACACAAATTTATTTTTTGTTTTATGAGACTTATTAAAACAATGTTTGCCATATCTCTGTTATTTTCAATATTTTTTGCTTCGTAATTTAAGTTTTTCTTTATGTACATTGCTACACCTCCTCCTCTACCTTCCCGGCAGGAGTTTATTACATTGTAATTATTGATGTCATATAATTCTGCTTCACTATTAGTGAGCCATGTTTCAGTTAGAATGATGAAATCGGGGTTTTTAAATTCACTTATTATAAGTGCTTTTAGTTCATCTATTTTGGGTTTCAGACTACGAATATTTATGTACAGTATTTTAAGGTTTTTAATGTGGTTATTTATTATAAAACTTGTTAGTTCAGGCTTTGATCCGGTTCTTTTTCCAAGTTTTTTGACCCACTAGAATTTTTTTTGTCTAAAGTATTATTTTCATTAGTATCACTGAAAACATTTAATATATATTCTTGTTTAATCATATCTATAATTCTGTATGTTTCTGTTTTATAAGCATTGTTGATGAAATATGAATTCATTTGGTCATTAAATATTGGGCCAATAAATTTAGCATGCTCAAATCGATTAGTTTTGTTTTTTATTTCTACGTTTAGTTTTGATACATTTAAGTTTTTATTTGTTGCAACCGAATGGACAATTACATTGGTATGCTTTAAGTTTTGGAGTATAAAGTAAAGATTGCTTAAAATATTAATAGGTGATTTTTCATGTTTTCCTGGGTATAAAAATACAAGATCATTTTTTGTTAGTTGTTTACACCCTTGAATAATTGTCGACATATAATTATCAATTGTTGCATCAGGAAAGATGTAACTGCTACACTGTACATTACTGAATAGATTTTTTTCTATTTTTTTTCTAAGTCTTCTCCCTTCTTCATCTCCGAATATTAATATTTTGATCTTTTCTCCTGGTGGTAAAAGTACTTTGTTTATTATTTCAAGAGGTTGGTTTTCATAAAATATTTCACTATTTTTGGCCACATAATTATTTTCTTCATAATTATTCTTCTGTATTGTTAATTGCATTTCTTCTATATTTTTTTGCAATGTAAATATTTTGTCTTTTATTTCTTCTTTATATTTATTTAAATCCGTGATGAATTCTTGAGACATACGTTTAATCAATTTTGTATTTTCTTTGTACTCTAGTAATATTTGTTTTGTCATAATAGTATTTTCTTCAAATTGATCCTTCAATTTATTTATCATACTTTTATCTACATCTTGGGTTTGTTTACAAAAAGGACATTTGAGTATTTCTAAGTTAGTTATTAGAGTTTATAATTTTATGAACAAATATCATTGTATTGTAAAATATTCTTTGTTTATATGTTAATAATTTCATTTCATTTACCATCGACTTTACCCTCGTATATCTGTTTTTTTCAAAATGATTCTAAAGGCTTTATTTTGTAATACAGTTAGTTTATCTATGTTTTCTTTGTTTGATAAAAATAAAATGCTACTACAGTAGTTAACGTGTGGTTCAATAATTGCTTTGTAAATAGTTTTGCAGGAGTCCTTATCAATAAATCTTCTGATCCTTCCCAAAATTGATACTTTTTTTGCAATCTTATTTATTACCATCTTAGCGTTTTGGTGAAATGTAAGTTTTGAATCCAACATTACACCTAAATATTTAATTTCAGTGACTTCATTAAGTTTTTCATTTTCTATTACAATTGATGGTGTAATTTCTATTCTTTTGTTTCCTATATTCATATATTTAGTTTTGTTAACATTCAATTTTAATTTATTAATTTTTAGCCACAGTGATACACTATCAAGATCATGATTTAGTATGTCCATAATTGTGGAATTTTTTATGGAATTCTATTGTAATAATGTAATAACTTATATTTACATCTAAGTTAGTCTGAAGATGCCTATTAGAGGGTTAAAGCGCTAATTGGTCAGAATAAATAAGTGAAATTTTTAAAATTAATAACTTATATGTAAATATAAGTTATTACATTAGTATCTAAGTATCATCGGACAATAATAATTTAACAATAAGCGTAAACGGATAAACTGCAAATTGCAAGCGATTGTTTAAAATACCGATAGAAAACATGTTGTATGAAATAAATATAGAAGACAACTAAAAAAGATTATTAAATAAAATAATTATTAATAAAGAGATTATTTGATATTTTCTTAAATAAACGACATTTCCTCTTTTAATATCGTTCTCAGTTTTCCATTTTGTCTTATTAATAAACTGAGAACTAAAACTCGAACTTTTGTTTCAGAACCAACCAAAACTGTGAAACGGAAAAAGTCCACCGAAACACCAGTTGTCAAAGCATCCACACCCTTACCCTCTACTCCTTCTGTTGGCCTGGCAGAAGACGACGTTTCCAGAGACTCTTCGGAGACTGAAGCTGATGGAAGGAAGAAGAAGAAGGCCAGAACTACGTTCACGGGGAGGCAGATCTTCGAACTGGAGAAGCTGTTTGAGGTCAAGAAGTATCTCTCTTCCAGTGAGAGGACCGACATGGCGAAGTTGCTGAATGTCACGGAGACTCAGGTTAGTTTCTTCTAACTAATTATAACTCTCAGTTTTAGTGTTGTAAAAACATTTTTTTTCTAAATTTATTTCAACAGAGAGGTAAAACATTTTTGAGAAGGGAATATGGAAGTCTAGGCATTTACAGGGCTTAGGACCAGTCATTGGCTGGTTTAAGTGGCCACTTTACACACTTTGTAACATTCACCATTCTGGCCATGTTTGAACATCCACATTTCCTCAACTCTTCCATCTGTTGACTTTTGTAAAGTAAAAGAGCTGAAACCTTTATCACCATTTTTGAAAACCAAGCTGAAACCATTTTTTTCTATTTATTTAGGGACACATTTATAATTATAAGTTTGAGGTACATACCCAATAAGTGTGAAGACTTTTAGGTAGGTCATAAGTTTCAAGCCAAGTTTTTTACACGCATACATATACGGCTAATGACAACAACAACAACAAATCATCACGCCGTTTCCCCGTAGGGTTAGGCAGAGAGGATAGAACGCCATAACTCTCTATCTTGGCATACAGACCTCGCTTCCTCTACATTCATACATCTTCATGAAATACAATGTATTTAATATAACACATGAATAGATCATTGAATAATCGTGAAATAATTGGAAACAACGCAATTTAATGTTCGTTCCCTAAATAATTTGTTATTTGGGTAACGATCAGGGAACCCGGAGTATTCAATCGATGTAGTGTTAAGATTGTGGGAAAACCATATTTTATGGATATCAGCAAAAAGATCCACATTCAATTTATAGTCACAAAGTGGTTTTACTGGCAGGACACGACATAGAACAAATTTTAATATCTATAACAACAAATGAACAAGAAAAAAATGATTAATTTAATAAAAACAATGTTTTGAGTTTGTCAAAATTTTTGTAGATAAGGACTAGATTCAATCCCTTGGGAAGCTGTTAATATTAACATAATACAACAGAGATGAAGAACATTTTAGAGAAGGGAATATAGAAGTCTAGGCATCCACAGGGCTTATGACCTGCCGTTGGCAGGTTTGAGTGGCCACATTACACGCTGTGTAACATTCACCGTTCTCCCTATATTTGAACAAATATATTCCTTCGATTTATCCATCTGTTGACGTCTGTGAAGTTAAAGAGCTGAAACCTTTATTGTTGAGGGTGAGATTCATATGATTGAATTATTTAACCTACATAACAGGCAATGCCTGAAATTATTTTTCAATTTACGTACTTCTTCTTGGACCAGACGGATTTATCAAATATGGGCGGAATGGTGAATGTTACACAGTGTGTAAAGTGGCCACTTAAACTACTCAATGACAGGTCATAAGCCCTGTAAATGCTTAGACTTCTATATTACCTTCTCTAAAATGTTCTTTATCTCGATTGTAAAATGTTAATATTAACAGCTTCCCAGTATGTTAAATCCAGTTTTTTTCTACAAAAATTTGGGCAAACTCAAAATATTGATAATTATAATGGTTCTTTAAAAGCTGAATGGTGTTTTATTTAAAAACATCCTCTAATGAAAATAATGTCATCCCTATTGGTTTATCTATAACCGCACTCAGAGGTTTTAGTCTTTTAATTTGTCAAAGTGCCGGACTGGTCCACTGGCGGTGAACTATCCGTCTATCCGTTAATTTGGAGCATCAATCAATGTGTTTCATCCTCATAATTACACTTCCGATTTCCTACTATCTCTCGGGAGGTTCCGCCGCTGATCGGTAGCACTCGACTGTCGAGTGCGGAGGTATGTAGCGAATAGCAATGTCTAACGAACGAGGGGTCTTTCGACTTTTTCTTTTACGTCAAAATTAATTAGATATACACCGAAAAAAAATCCAGAGGGTACTTAAGGTTTCGGTCAACCAAAAGCAATTACATGTGTGACAAAATAATTATCATCAACATCCCCTTTTCTGCATCCGGTAGGGCATAAAGCTTTGCGTTGGTAAATCAAATGAAGTCTATATCAGATCTTACGCTTAGGGTGCCACAAAGCTACAATAAAATATCGCAGTTCAAAAGACCACTATGACAGGTTTTACGTCTACCATGACAGGAATCGAACCCAGGACTTCAAGGGTGGTAGACGAACGTGTCAACTTCTACACAACAATGCGGAATCATATCCATTCGATTGAAAAAATACAAAAATTAATTATTAAAGTAATTTTGAAAAAACCGTCTACTTTTCCCACTATTCAATTATTTAAAAAAAATAAGGTTTTAAGTACAAAATTGCTATATAAAAATATTTTTTTGCTTCAAATACACAAAAAAAAAAATAGTAGTATTTCTAGGCCACAAAACGTAAGTACACGACCTAGAACAGGTGGTAATATCTTAATTCCCAAATTAAAAACAACTACTGTACAACATCATTATACTTACAGAGGAATATTTTTCTTCAATGAAATGAACTAAGATAATAAAACGTACAGTCAGGAATAAAATATACTTAAGAAAGAAGTGAAAATTTACATCTTTAATTCTTCTTTATGTAACACTGATTTAAATCATCGTTTAAATTTTTTTTGTAATGTATATATGTTATCCTAAAAATATTATTAATTGAAATAAAATATGTAAGACTTCACTCCCCATTATGTACATAATAATTGTTTATTACTTTTACGTAATGGGAAACAGTAATGTAAATATATGTAGTTGATAAATGTAAAAAAATTGTATTTAGTTACATTATTGTATTTTTATTTGTTATTAATAAAAAAAATATTTTTTCAAAATATAGTCCGGATTTTCACCTGAAAGCTCTCATCGAGTCAAAAACACTCGTTTGGGTTATTTATTATATTTCACATGTTTTTATAAATAAACTGCCTATGTCAAATATTATATATATTCCACTTAAAATTATTACGTAAAATTATAAAACGTTAACAAAGGCTGCTAGTAACGCGCTCACACTTGAATAGTGTAATATTAATTTAATTGATTTAAAATAAATTAGAGTTTTTACAGCTCCTTTTTTCGTCTTCAGCTCTAGACTTGTGAGTCGTGGAATCTCGCGGAAATCATAGAGAAAAAAAATTGAAAACCTTGAAACTATTTAAGTTTGTTGCAACAGAGAGGAACAACATTTTTGAGAAGGGAATATGGAAGTTAAGGAACTTACAGAATTTATGACCTGTCATTGGCTGGTTTAACTGGCCACTTTATACAATGTGTAACATTCTGTTACAACAAATTTAAATACGAATAACTCCCTAAAGAGGAAATCCAGCCAGTCTGCAAGCATTTGGAAATACTTAAAACATTGTTGACTTTGAAATAAAATTATTGCCGCAAATAAGTTAATTTGGCTTTGTCAGGAACGAGGATTTTAAGGAGTAAACGTAAAGATGCGGTGCAAGTGGCTGGGTCATAATATGCGAATGTCGCCTGATAAGATTGTGCCATACCTTAAGCACAATCCGCGAGATCTAAATCAGACAGGCGCTGTCAAAATACTAAAAAAATAAGAACACCAGAGAGATCGTTCTATTTTTCTCCCCGACAGATTCCGATGTAATATGTGTCATTTAAACTGTACAGCTCTTGATTTGATTGTAAATTCAGTGAAAATAAATCTCATGTAAGTTATCCTAATCGCGTATCGTTAAATAATCAAAATTGATTGGGTTGTGGTCCTGTGTCTAGTGTCTCGGACTCACGGACCAAAGGTCTGTGGTTCGAATCCCACTTTACCCCAACTTGATTCCATTTTCTAATAGTGAGTTATTTACAACTCGTTGAAAATGGCCTTCAAAACTAAATATTTGGGTAAAGCATAAGAACGCAAATATTTATTTTCCAAAAAAAAAAAAACCTGCAACATTACATATAACTGAATTAAAAATTCTATTTTATCGGGGTAGTTTTATAATGGTGCATATCCCGACAAGATCAACTTTGCCTAGCTCTTTCACCAGCCCTTGTGCCGCAGGCTCCTTTAGAGGCGACGAGAGTCGACGACTGTCCTCTGACTGAATTCAATGAAACTTCGAAAAGCTGGAATGTCTTAAAATGAAGCTTACAAGCTGGCGCAGAAAAGGGTTGAATAGAGACGACTAGTGGTGGCCATATGCTCCACATAAGGATTGAAAATGGTAGAAGAAAAAGCTGTTTTTAATTTTAATGTCTGACATTTCACATTCAATTTCACCTCAAGAGGATT
The DNA here is from genome assembly GCF_059751315.1 of Micrasema longulum. NCBI lineage: Eukaryota > Metazoa > Arthropoda > Insecta > Trichoptera > Brachycentridae > Micrasema > Micrasema longulum. Next base: position 196,810 of record NW_028277703.1, read on the forward strand.
GCGACGTACAGTTAAAAAAAGAGATTTATTTAATTGAATTTTATTTATTTTTTGTAGATAATGTTATTTGTACATTGGCGGGCTTATTGCCAAATGGCAATTTCTTCCAACCGACCAATAAAACCAATAAAATAAAAGTTTTATTTTTATAATTCAAGTTACAAAACATATTCAATAGAAAATAAAGATTAAAAAGGTCGAGATATATAAAAATAGAAATAAACGTTTTTTTTTTAAATACCTTATATCAAAACTATTACTCAATGGGAAAAAGTAAAAAATAGGAAAAAGGAAAGGAAGAGAGATTAAGGAAGAGAAAGGAGATGTGATTTAAGCAGAGATACTGTCGTAACATATTTGATGGTGGATGGGAGATGATTCCACAGTCGAGCCTCATGGGCACTATATGAGTTAGAGAAGAAGGAGGAATTGTGGATGGTATTAAGAAAGTTTTTTAAATATTAGAATGAAGAGGAAAACCATGAACTGATAAGCGTTGAAAATTTTCACGCACGTATATAGGAGCGTTAGGACTATGAAGCACATTGAAGAGAGGTGAGAGGGAGTGATAATGAAAGTGATAATGAGCTCAAAATTAGAATTTTGAGACATTTCAGTTGCCTACGATAATCAGAAATGTGGTCATATTAGGATAAGATAGGACCAAAAATGTACCTTATGCATGTATTCTGAAGTCATTCAAGTTTATCGAGTTGCTCGCAGCTTAAATCAGTCATGGAAACATCAGCGTAATCTGGAATAGGTAGTAATTTACCAGTCGGTGTGAATGTGGAGAAAATAATTGCTGAATCAATAATAAAGCCGAGTCTGCAGCGGATTCGGAGAACTAAGTAAAGTTTTCAAGAAGTATGGAATACATAATATCAAGAATTATCGCTGTCTACTGTTGGACATGGGGGTGCTTCATGACATACTTAGTGGACGCCTTGATAGTCCGGCTCTTTTGTCGGAGTTATCATTAAATGTCCCCAGCTACCGCACCCGTCACACGTCGAGCTCTCTATTTCATCTGCCAGCAGTTCGTACGAACTATGCCCAGAACTCTCCACTAATACGTTTTGTTAGTGAATATAATTTGAACTTTCCCCTTATTGATCCATTTGATTGTAAAAAAATAACATTTAAAATGCGCGTCTTAAAACATACTTTTTTGTCTTATACTTAGTTTCAATAATAAAGTCTTATTTTATCTTATTTTATTTTATTATATTTTATCTCTAATTCTTAATATTTTAAATATATTTATATTTTCGACACTTGACACTCGTGCAATATTTACACACATGTCCACCCTCATTCCAATATTACACCCACCCTCTCACTTACTTACACTCACACAAACACACTAGTATGTATTGTACGTGTATTTAATGTATTTCTGTGGATATCTGTCATTGGTTTTATTCTCTATATATTTTATTTGTTGTATTTTTGTTAAATGTATTACTGTTGATATCCCCAATAAATAAAATAAAATAAAAAATTAGGTATATGGCTTGTCTTTTTATATAAAGTCAAAGCATTACTCCTTTGCAATGGAATAATTATGTATCATGCTATACATAATAGACCTTCTGGCTATATTGTATCGGATAAGGGCATTAATGCATTACTGTATGTGTATGTAGGTTGACGTACTTACGAACCAAGGGTGATAGAGAACTGGATTGGACAATAATTATTAGACTGGCTGTCCGGAACATTTGACTCTCTGTTGATAATTGCAGGATTAATTGTCACAATGACGGCATATAAATAATGTGCTCTGTAATACTTTGTGTCCATTTTAAGTTAGACTAGGTGACTAGACATAGGTAGTAATTGTGATAAAAATGAACTAACAACGAAATTTCAAAGGTGCGTACGGTTTCACAGTCACTGTTGTCAATTTGTATATTTTAGGTGATACCGTGTAATTTTTATTCCTTCCGACGTTACGGCTACCATTGCAGGGGCCATCTTAAAGGTCAACTGAGTGTTTTGTAGAAAAAAAATACGTGTTATTTTCTTGTAATTTGTACCGTGTCGCAGTCGGCAACAGGCACTTTCCGTGTCATTTTTATAGTGTGTGATAATATATAATAATATGAACAATGACTACAAAAAACATACAGAAAAAAAATATTTAGTGTAACACATATTTTTTTCTACAAAACACTCGGTTTTTCCTACGGTGACAGCCGAACAGCTTACACGGGATCACCCAAAAAAGATACATATTAACAGCGAAATCATAATATTTTGACGTAGACAATATAAAATAGATAATACATTTTATTTTAAGGTAATAGTTTATATTTCCATATAAGATATTACTTTAATATTATTTACTAGTTTGAAGATGTATACCCGTGAAAACGCTTATTGTTCAGAATAAGACTTAAAAAAGTATCCTTTATTTTGATTAATCTGAATATTGTTAACTTATAATCGGGTTGTGGTCCCGTGGATAGTTGATCGAAGGTCCGAGGTTCGCGCCCCACTCTACTACAACTTGAATTTAATTTTCTAATGGTCAGTTATTTACAACTCGTTGAAAATAGCCTCTAAAATTGAAATGTACAGGTAAATCATAAGAACGCAAATGTTTCCTTCTATTAAAAAAAATGTTCTTATAATTTATGTGCTATACGTAATTAAGTTATATAAAAATTACAATAGAGTTCCATCAAGAATATTGTTAATAAATTACAAGAATTTTTTTATTTTTTTTACGTTAATATTTATTTATATTTGATTACAAGCCTTCAAAATTAAATGTCAAGTAGGCGAACGTAAACATTTTGGCACCTCCTTCTGTTCGCGTTTAATCGAGAGAATAGATGAGAAGACAAAAAAAGAGAATATAGAAAAAAAATATTTATTCATTTGTCGTAAAATAATGAAGGAGAATTATCGGGGTCGCTATTAAATAAGAACGCTTTTCTTGAATACCGCCATGAAAGTTTAATTTCAAAACTTTTACCTTAAGTAAAGGTGTTAACCATAGAATTAAGAAAAGTCCGGAAATCGCATACGAGCATCAAACAAAAGGCGACTAAACTACTCATAAATGAGTAGTTTTACGTTTTGACCCATTAGTTTCTTTGTAGAAGTCGCTCGAATTCAACTATGCCGTGTTGTGTCCTTTTAAAGTTTAGAAATACTGCTAGGATCTCAAAGAAACAGGATGGGATCACATTTCGTGTGGAATGAGCAAATTAATGTGTAAGTAGCAAATACATTACTTAAAAATTGAATTATTTTTCCATCTGTCGGATTTTCGAAGAAATCAAAATGGACATTTTATTAGTGTTGCTAGGGTAGTAAATTTGTTTACCCTCCTTTGCTCGTCTAATTAGAGAACTATTAAAAATTGGACCTTGGATTAAACAACTCTGTGGTAGACATTTGACCGACATTATCTTTAAAACATCAAATATTATTTAACATGATATAAAATATCTGTTTTATGAAAAATATAATTTGTTTTATATTTTAAGTTTAAATTTCATAAATCCAATTACTCTTATTAAATGACGCTTTACTTATTTACTCTGCTGTGTCAATCAATGTTTCCGCGTGCACAATAAAATTTTAGAGAAATTCATAAATTAATTTGTTTACCTTACATTTGTGTTGTAATTATATTTTTTCCCATTTGGCAACATTACGCGGTGACTTCACAAATGCGCGCGGCGAAAGTGGGGCAAAGTGGGGACATTTTTGGACACAGTCCGATGTATTCAAATATGATTCTACGCTCCTTCTGGACTTTTCTTAATTCTATGGTGTTAACACAAGAAGAGAAATTAAAAATAATAATGAGACATTTGCATTCATTATTAATAACAAATTATTAGTCAATTACATCTTCTTATTTGTTTTCTCATTTGTTCCTTCGATTGAACGCGAACAGGAGAGGGTGTAGATATAGATAATGCTCACTTTCGTTTACTTGACGTTCCATTTTGAAGGCTTGTAATCAAATAAAATTACATTAATAACGTAAAAGCAAATACAATTTCTTATAACCAGAGAAAATTTTCTTTCTAATGACGTTTAACTTTAACCATCTTGTTTTACTTTTGGTGCTCATTTTTAAAATGAGAAAAAAACGGACATAATTTTTTGTTAAATCTTTGCAATATGCTCTTATTGATAAAACCAGGTATTTTTATATTCACAGTTTTTGACATAACAATAGATAAAAAAAAAATCACTAAACAAAATATCTCTTTCAACTCTCGAATGACAAAACAATTTACAAATTATGATACAAATTATTATGATTAAGCTAAAAATGTTCTGCCATACCAGTTTTCACGTGCGGTTTTTCGTCGACCACAAAATGTATGTAATAAAGAACTTAAAGAAGAAATTACTTATCTATTTATGTCGTGATCCTGTGACATATATTTAAACAGAAAAGCCTTAGCGTGTTATTAAATTGTAATTTGTATTGGCCAGTTTTAACCATTTTTGATCCGGATTTTATTCCTGCCGAATAATATTTAAAAAATCCGAAGGAGTTGTTTGAGTTTTTTCGGTATTTTTTTACCTTTCATACTTCAGAAATTATGTTAAAGGAGAGAGGAGAGAGGAGAGAGGAGAGAGGAGAGAGGAGAGAGGAGAGAGGAGAGAGGAGAGAGGAGAGAGGAGAGAGGAGAGAGGAGAGAGGAGAGAGGAGAGAGGAGAGAGGAGAGAGGAGAGAGGAGAGAGGAGAGAGGAGAGAGGAGAGAGGAGAGAGGAGAGAGGAGAGAGGAGAGAGGAGAGAGGAGAGAGGAGAGAGGAGAGAGGAGAGAGGAGAGAGGAGAGAGGAGAGAGGAGAGAGGAGAGAGGAGAGAGGAGAGAGGAGAGAGGAGAGAGGAGAGAGGAGAGAGGAGAGAGGAGAGAGGAGAGAGGAGAGAGGAGAGAGGAGAGAGGAGAGAGGAGAGAGGAGAGAGGAGAGAGGAGAGAGGAGAGAGGAGAGAGGAGAGAGGAGAGAGGAGAGAGGAGAGAGGAGAGAGGAGAGAGGAGAGAGGAGAGAGGAGAGGAGAGACATTACATAGAACAAAAGCGTTCCAAATGTTTTATTTGGTTTTTAGTTTAACAACAAACGAGTAACGGACGATTTCGGTTTGCGCTTCCAATTCTCAATCTGAGTACCTACGGGCCGTTGTATTGATGTAAACTGTAGCTAACTTCCTGTTTAATAATCAGAGAATAGTTTTTGTCCGTATGGACGACTCTTTTAGCCTGTGGCGTGTTATTACTTTAAACATTTTACACACAACACAATAGAGAAATATAACTTTTTTTACGATTTTAAAGTAATTAATTAGTAGCATAAAGAACATTTTTAAATTTATAATTTTGAATTCCCACAAAAACGGACATTGCATTGGCCACGCCTCTTATACGTCACGATTTATGTTTATTTTGAACTTTGTTTGAAACCGTTAAAATTTTTATGGAACATTGTCACGAATCTTGACGTCACAATTATCAATGCCCATCATGTCGCGATTACCTAGATACATATTTTTTTATAATTTCATTTTTAAAGTATTGTATGAAAAAAATTCTCCACAATATTATCCATATTTATTTTTAAAATACAATTAATTTTTCTACATCTGTTTCATATATTTTTATCGGTATTCGTAGTGATATTTCCTAAGTGTACAGCTAAACTAAAAAAATCCAAAATGTCATACTATAAAATGATAAATGTTTACGATATTACATACATTATCTATTTATGTTTAGAATTATCGTTCAATTCTATTTTATATTATATAGTAGGTATTTAAATGCAGGTCGATTCTCAAATGTGTATTCAAAATCATCCTTTACCCACGTCAAGCAGATATGTGTCAAGTTATGTGTCATTTTGGAGTCTAATTAGCCTGTCATTCCAACCTGACCAACGTTAAACCGGGAACAAACCCACATATATAAAACAGATTGCCCAGAACTTTCATATTCCACATAGACCAACAAGAATTCGTTTTTTGTTTTACAGTCATCATCATGGTACTAATTATTTATTGAATTCACTAATTATTCGCATGCAGCGACTTGCAAATCAATACAGTGATGATTTAGATTTATTTTATACCACGCCGCTGATGATCAAGTCCTGTGTTTTGAAAAATAATTAATAATTGAGAAAATAAAGAATGATTAGTTCTTGACTATGGTTTTAATTCTTTACTCTCGTGTTTTAAATTATTTAAAAAAAATATTATTGTTAAGTATTAATTTTTATATATACCATGATGTCAGCTTTTAAGCTGTAACTTTCGTTTCGAGGCACTCAAAAAGACCTGTAAATGCCTAGACTTCCATATTCCCTTCCCTAAAATGTTCTCAATATTTGTATTGTAATTTATTAAACATGGTTATATTTGATATATGGGTAAATTCTGTTTTGATCTGATATACAATCACACGATTGGAAAATAGTTCTCGAACTCTTGATGTTTGTGAAATATTTTGGCGAAATTTCAAAGTGTCGCGGTAATATGATAATTTTCTGTAACATTGGTTCGTGCACAGATTATTATGCGGCTACAACTACGTTGCTTCATCTCCCATATTAGATTCCCGATATCAAATTCAAATCTTAATGCACGGGATAAATTATTTGTTAATTATATGTTTGACGTTACTCTAAGATTATTATTTCTATCCCTATCAGCTTCTAATACTGCGCAGAATGCCTCTATTAAAATACTTGCAGCGTATCTCGATCACCTGTTACAGGATGGTATGGTGATAAGTATTACGCTTTAGGTGCAAGTCCAGATACAATGAAACATTTTATTGTAAACATTCTTAGAAATAAATATTTCATGTCAACCTTAGGGATCGAGCCCAGAACTTCAAGCATGGAAGGCGAATTTGCTAACCACTACACTACAACGGAGACTTTTCGCCACCAGATTTTTTTTCAAGAATTTTTTACCCATCAAGTTAAAAACACTCGTCTAGGATTCTTGTTCTATTTTACACACAGAATTGTATTTTTCATTCGCGACTTTCGTTTTTCAGCCTGGACACGGGGAAGACATTATATCTGATGTATCATTATTTATGTAGGATTGATGCTGATCAAGCATAGGAGCACCTACCCAGTTAGAGTTTGACTAAAGAGAACGATGTCGAGGGTTGAATTGTTTTTATTACAAATGATGAATAAATAGAGTACCGAAGAGAGTAACTGAGTAAACGTTTAAGTTAAATCACTAGGTGCTGAACTAAACTACATGTAAGAAATCACTGTATGAACTGCACGTTGTAACTATTTTGAATGAACTGCATATTATACCACTTACAGTCCATTGTCCAGTGTTATTTTTTTTTAGTGAGATTTTGAGGTCGTATACTAAATTCTTGTTCCTCAGCAATTTTACATCCACTCGTGTCAGCAGTTTGTTAAGAGTCAATTGAATATTTTGAAAATTATTATTTTACATACAAAAGAATTTGATCGTATTTTGGACATATTGCAAAAAAAACTAGAAGATTGTCGACAAACTGGATGTTATTAAGGTTGAGCGAGCAGGGGACGATTACCTACATGATGGACTGACTAAATAAAATAACTAACGGGATCCTTATTAAACGCTACCCTTAGCTTGGCTCAGGGCTAGAAGGAATAGGGGCGTATCATACATCGAGTGCCTGATATCCCATCAGACCTCGACTCTAAGCATTGAAAAAGAAAATGTAAAAAAATGAATAACAAATCCTATATTTGATAATGATCAGTGGTATTTTTTAATTTTTTTTAAATTTTATTTTATTAGGGAAATAAACAGTTCTACATACATATTTATAGTAAACAAACTGATATAGTGTATACACTCAGAACTAATAACAGATTTCCACATAGTATACAAAGTTAGTAAAGAAAATATATTACATTTCAAATAAATACATATAAAAATGTTATTTTCATATACTCGTAAATATTTTTCAATAATCAAAGAATTTTTTATATTTATTTTAAGAACATTAAGTTACTGTAAATTGGGAGGGATTAGGACAAGAATGCTCGAAGATAGGATAAGGAGGGAAAGGGAGATGTACATATTAAAATTGTGACCATTAAAATAAAAGCAGAATTGAATCCAATAACATTTTCTTTATTTTGGATACCTTACCAAACTTTAAATTCATATATTTAGAATTAAAATTCAAGTAATTTCAATACGTTGTGGTTTTAGTGATGCTTGCATATCATTATCCAATTAAACATAGGGTATCTTGCCACTGCTAACAACATTAATTGATTTGATCTCGTAAGTCTTAGAAACTATTCTAGCTGACGTTTAAGTCACAAGTGATTAAATTTGCATTGCGATGCAGCTGGCCTGACAATGTTGCAAGTGCAGCATATTGGTGACTATATTTATCCATTTTCACTGTTGCAGTTAGGGTTTAAAATACGATCGCACAGCGACCAGAGTAACGTAGGTATCAGCAAGGTTTACTTTTTGCCCTTTTGTGATTATTGCGAATGACGGACTGCCTCTGGATTCTGTAAGCAATTCCGTGACGTTGATTGCACTAAGTTTTGCTCTGACTGTTTGACCACGGGGCGGATAAATTCTAATTAATATTTACAAATAATTTCATCCTGAGCAATATTATTTTTATACATTTTAAAGGAATAACCTGCTAAATCTCTATTTTAGAAGCTTGCCGGCGGGCGGCAAAGACACGATATGTAAAGAAATTATGAAAAATACATCAAAACTTGGCCATTTGGAAAAAAAAAATCGTGGATTTTATCTCGTAATTGGCGGGAATCAAAACGGTGACGCCAGTTATACAGTTAACAGCTAACTAATAAAATAATGTTTACGTTTATCATATCATAAATGATTCTTCTATCTGTAAATGATAGTGTACCAGATGAAGCGTATTCCGATGATTTATAACACGAAGGTTAGTTGATCAGGCTTACGCTACTGATGCCAGTCAAGGAGTGCTATTCTTAACCACTCTTGCGGCACGAGGAAATAATTTTTGTTGTGTATTTTGTTTGTAAATACACAAGATAATACGGTCACAAGAGCGTTTGAAATACCAGCCCAGGGACAATAAAATATTACAGTCAAAGCACTCCTTTCACATACTTAATAACCGTCTTTAAGAACAAGGGTCTTCCTATCAGTTTCGCTCAAATAAAAAATATTATTTATGGTAAAAAATCTAGTTTCTTTATTTTTTAAATTTGAGTGAAAAATGGCAACGTAAAACCAAACTTAACGTCAACCCTACAAGGAATGAGGCAACCACTAAGTCGTCTAGAGTCGTCCAGGGTTCTTGTTCAATTTCACACACATAATTGCATTGACATAATATCTACACAAATTAGAAACGATTTTACATGTTGATAAGTCTCAATTGATACATCATGTGAAAAATACTAAAAGTGAAAAATGTAAAGCTGAAATTTAATAATAATAACAATGCAACCTTTCACAAATTCATTTTTAAATATAATAATTTATTTATATTTAACTTTTAACCTCGCAGTTTCCTCTATCGTTCTTGTTCAAATTATATTGATTTTGTTCATCTATTGATATATTTTACATACCCCTTACCTAATTTAAAAATAAATTACGACTCGTTCTACAATATCAAGCTGCGAAACAATCCCACTTACTTTTTGTTGATGCACACGCTTACACACACCTATCAACTTTTCCTTATGTAAATAAACAGACACACTCTCTTACCTGTGTATATATACGCACGCACACATTTAAGAATTTCCCACACTTTAATATGCATGATTATTATTTTAAAACCTCGCTGGTCCGTTTTTTAACCCTTTTTGTATTATGTAATTTTAAGATTTGAGGTAGTTGCTAAAAATATTATTTGTGTCGTCTGGTAAAATCAAAAACTAATATTAATTCATTTTAAGTGCATTATTAATGATTAATTATGCCATTCAGCATCGAAATAGAACGCATATTTCTCCTTAACACTAGTGAGACAATGACAAACTGCACTACATAAGACTCATTAGATAAACAAATAATAAAATCCTCCTCGTATAACTTAATGAAATAGATTTAATTTATTACTTGTCTAATATATCCATCACAGAGAAGGAAGTTACATTTTTGGAATGAATAATGTATCCAAGACAGTTGTGGGCTTGTCTAGTAGCACCGAAAATAAAACTATTTAATTAAAATCAGTCTACATGTAAAAAAATTGATTTGAAAAAAAAAAGATAAACAGTCAGCAGTGGACGTCCAGGGCCCCGATTACAACACCCCCGAGTTAACATTTACTTCAATTTAATCTACAAAATAAAATAGTGTTTTCTGTATGAGAATTTGCATACATTTTTTTATTTTTAAACATGTTCAATTATAGGTTACCGATGAAGGTACTTTGAATGTTCATGCAAATATGCTCATTTTCGTACACAAATATCGATTTTTCTTTATGGACAGTCGAAGATGATTCTGTTAACTTCCCATTGTAATCGGGGTCCAGGACGCCGAGAACCTGATGCCATGACAATTAAGCGCGCTGTCAGTTCATGAGGGTTTTAAAAGCAATACATTTCACAAACCGTAAAATATTTCAACTGATTCTTTTTTTAAATATTTTAAATCCTTTTTGCATCCAAAAGTGGAACTCGAAATATAATTGTGTGCACTTCATAGCGTTGAAAAAAAATGCCAATAATTTGCTTATTTCAGAGAGTTTTTCTGCTCATCGGCATAAACCATAAAATTAGAAATATTAATCTCTAGACGTTAACGGATTTATAATTATTGATAAATATATTTCGAACCTTAGACCTTGAGCATGGCAGGCGAGCGCCCTAACCACTACACTACGAGGCGAACTCATTGCCAATCGATTGCCCTTTTCAGAATATTAAAATAAAAAGAGAAGTGCTGCGTTGGGTCAGACATGTGGAGCGAATGGAAAGCAAAATAAGCGGGTAAAAATATTTTTTATGCGAATGCCGAATGCGAAGTCCGAGAAAGACAAGACATGACCGAATCCAACAAATGCTCGAACATGGACATATCATCATTCAGAATAATTGGCACGCGTGCATAAGAAGATGCATGAATGAAGAGGATATAAGATAAGTATTCAAAGACATAATAATGTGATGTTCTCTCTTCTAAATTGACGATCAAGGTATTGGATGAAGTTGTTGCAATGTGCTGCAGCTATTTGTTAAAAAGGCACTTTTAAACTTTGAAATTTAGATGAAATTAGGTCACAGCAAAATAGGTAATCGGACGCGATCCGCGCGAAGGATAAATCGCATTGGTCCAACCACTCACTCAAATCTAGCTCAAAGGAAGTTTACCTCCTTGGCTACTAAATTCTTTAATCGTCTTCCGATAGTCATAAAGAACCTCATAGGTACAAACGTCATTAATAAAAAGCTATTAGGACGAGGTAGTGGAATTTTTAAAAGTTCAAGAAATATTAAATTTTTATATAATGCAGTAATTCATTAAATGAAAATCATTTATTGTATCGGTAATTTCTTTTCTTTATTACTTACTTTAAATGTATCGTTTGTGTTTTGTTTTATTGTTCTGAGGTGAAATTTTGTTTCTTTGCTGATTTAATTTACCATCTTCATCATCATTCCCTCTCCGCACCGAATGGCGCATAGGGCACTGGATTGGTACACCAATCGCAGCACATCTCGATCAATTTGGTTACATAAAGTGATCAGTCTTACGCTTCAGGTACCAGTCCAGGAACTATGAAATATTCTAGTGTGAAAACACAATTTTAAATACATATTTCAGATCAACCATGCCGGAAATCGAACCCGAGACCTATTGCATAGTAGGCAAACGACTGACCATTACATAACGAGGCTGAATTTATACTTTATAGATAATATCTTAATTTGCTATTAGATATTGCTATTACGTACATTTCGAATAATTTTAATGTAATACTTCTTTCATTATTTTTTTGATATTTGAGTATGTTTGTAACCATGTTTAATTTCTTTTATGATATTTTTACTTGCCTATAGCTATTATTTTTAAAATTTTTATTTGATTTTAATATTAAATAGATATGCTATTTTTTTCTAATTTAATAAAATGATTAAAAACTATAAATAATCATAAGTAAAACACAGTAGGTATATCAATTGTTTTTAAGCGTAAAACCAGTTTGTGTCATATATAAACTGTGGTTTTGCTTATAAATCTCTATATACTGTGTTATTCCTTAAAAAAAACATTACATCGTATTTCGCACTGAAATATGTTTATTACTGTTTTATGCTTTTTTTTTTTTCTTTTTTTTTATTTATTAGGAATATCAACAGTAATACATGTAACAAAAATACAACAAATAAAATATACAGAGAATAAAACCAATGACAGATATCCACAGAAATACATTAAATACACGTACAATACATACTAGTGTGTTTGTGTGAGTGTAAGTGAGTGAGAGGGTGGGTGTTATATTGGAATGAGGGTGGACATGTGTGTAAATATTGCACAAATGTCAAGTGTCGAAAATATAAATATATTTAAAATATTAAGAATTCGAGATAAAATATAATAAAATAAAATAAAATAAGATAAAATAAGACTTTATTATTGAAACTAAGTATAAGACAAAAAAGTATGTTTTAAGACGCGCATTTTAAATGTTATTTTTTTACAATCAAATGGATCAATAAGGGGAAAGTTCAAATTATATTCACTAACAAAACGTATAAGTGGAGAGTTCTGGGCATAGTTCGTACGAACTGCTGGCAGATGAAATAGAGAGCTTGACGTGTGACGGGTGCGGTAGCCGGGGACATTTAATAATAACTCCGACAAAAGAGCCGGACTATCAAGGCGTCCACTAAGTATGTCATGAAGCACCCCCATGTTTAATAGTAGACGGCGATCTTCTAAAGTAAGCAAGTGGTGTTTTTTGCAGGAAAACATATAATTGAGATCGGTATACCTGCATCTCCAGTTAAGATGTCTAAGAAATGTCCATTGAATTTTCTCGAACTTTTTTTTATGTGTGACATAAACTTTACCTTTACTTTACCCCTAATTGAATTTCTTTGTACAATATAAACTCACATTTAACTATTTTTTTCATTTGTATCGAAAAGCAGCCATTTTGCTTATGAGGGCAGAACCTTTATTATGTCAAGATAAAAACAATAAAAAAAATCGCGTGTCAAAATGCATCCGAACCGTCAACAACTGTATGTCATCAAACAGACTCAAACTCAATCCATTTAAAACTGAGCTTCTATTGACAGCGACAAAAAAGCGTCAACACCTTTTAGACCGATCTCCAATTTAAATGACAGGTTGTGATCTAACCCCTAGTATAAATGTTAAACTACTGGGTGTTCATTTAGATTCAGATCTTTCTCTTCATTCTCAGGTCAATAAAACGGTAAGTGCTGGTTTCTTCCATCTCCGACAGATCAAATACGAGCGGAGAAATATTCCCATAGACGCAACCAAAGCTCTTGTAAATGCTTATGTCGTTTCGCGTTTAGATTACTGTAATGGAATATACGCAAATCTCCCAAAATATCAAACTAATAAACTTCAATCTGTTTTCAATGCAGCAGCAAGGCTTATTACGGGAGTAAAAAAATATTCTCACATCTCACATCTTCGAGATTTGCACTGGTTAAAAATCCCAGAGATAATAAAATACAAGTTTTGCTGGACCGTATTCAAATCTCTTCATGAAATGGCTCCAAAATACCTATCGGACCTTTGTATTACGGAAAATACACGTCAAAGAAAATCTACTCTTAGGTCAGCATTTGATTCAGGAAAAAGAAAACTTGTCGAAATCCGGCGCTCCCCAAACACTGGATTTGGAGATCGTGCTTTTGCCGTTGCCGGCCCTTCTGCCTGGAACCAATTGCCTTCAAACTTATGAATCATCGACAGTCCCAGTCAGTTTAGACCCCACCTAAAATCCCATTTCTTTAGACTATCATACGCTCAATTTTAAATTTGAAAATATAATATGTCACTTAAATTTAGTTAGAATGTAAGTTTAGGTATACAATTGTAAAGCGCCCTTGAGGTGATTTTTCACAATAATGGCGCTATATAAATAAGCCAAATATTATTATTATTTAAATGCCCGTTTGCATGCGCCTAACTGGTTACCTGATGAAAGCTGAAGCGATCGGAACGCGACATTAGACAAATACCGAAGGAAGCGCTTAAGTGGCCAATGATAATAATTACCAAAATAAATATTCTCCTTTGGGAAGCGACACCTACCAAAGACATAATATCTCTTGTCGACAGCGCGGTCTCGCTCCCGCGCCGCTGCGGGCCGCGCCCTGGGGGGAGAGAGACGGGAGATTTTTAACAGACGACAGTCGTTAATTATTTTCCGGCTGACAGTTTTATTAGTTGACGTTTTGTGCGGTTGCAGTCTCCACTGTAGACATATTAAATTTCTTTGATAAATTGGGATCATCGGGTATTGGAAACGTGTAAGGAATTCAGGGGTTAATTGATTCACTAATATCTCGTGAAATTACCGTTAAAGCAGGTTCTTACCTAAGTATTTTTTCAGTTGGAATCGAAAGTAAAAACGTTTAAAATACGAACAGTACTTTCAAGTATTTAATGCGCCCATGTATTTCCAGTATTGCCTATCGGTGAACCGAATAAACATACCTTAGAGTATATATATTATATACTCTAAGAAACATACAATGTTTGCTTGTGTAAGCGCGCACATTTAAATTTCGTATCTAAATTTATTCATTTATTAGGTACTACAAAGTGATTAATGTTTCATTATTTTAATATTATCATCTGATTCGTCATCATTCATTATTATGATTCCACAAGTTGTAAGATTGTCATATTATTTTAATTATTTTTATGTTACTATGAATCGTAGTTTGATAGGTGTGTCTATATTTTTAGTTTTTACCCAGTATAAGTGTACTTATTACGTAAATATGCGTTTTCTACGCTCACTTTTGCATTCAGAATACTCTGACAACCTTGACAAAAGATGTTAAAAATATTATCACTTACAATAGAATATGATTTTAAAAAGAAAATTCGTTTATAAAGAGTTCATAAATAAAATTCAAATGAAAAAAAACATTTTTGTGGGTTTTAGATCTCAAAAAATGTTAAGATCCAATTTTTTATTACTTTCACGACGAGTTTTTCTGGGTTATTATACCGTGTGTCGTTTGCACTCTTTTTCGACGTTTTGGATCGCATTTCAACGTCTATCAACAAGGCTGGTGGACTATAAAACATCACAAAAAAGTGAAACGTCACACTTTTGTTTACCTGGTTCTATTTCACATACAATATTGTATTCAAAGGTATTTTTTTTAAATAACCCATATATACTTCAAATGGTGGATAGGGCAGTACATTGGCAGTATCTAGATTTTTTCGTTGCATAAAGGTGAAGTGATCATTCTTACGCTTCAGGTGCCAGTTCTGGGACTGAAATATTCATTTTTACTGTTTTTTTTTCATGTCAACCAAATCGAGAATTGAAACCGAGACCTCTTGCATGGTAGGCAAATGCACTGAAAATTAGACCATGGGGCGGACAAAGTATATATTGTATTATGGAAACGATAATATTATTCTTTGTAATTATATTCGAATTTTTATTCTTAGTTCTAATTTTGACTTTGAGCATCATAAAGTTTTGGTATCATTTGTTTTAAAGTCTTTGATTGATGACATCCACCAATCGCTGCTCTTCAAATTAAGCACACTCTTAAAGGAAGCTCCAAATAGATAAAAGCCCGCCAAAAAAAGTTCACGCCATTAAAGTGGCGGGAAGTTAACCCTTAACGGCCCAGGGGTACAGAAAGGGGCTATTTTTATTTTCTGGTATTGAAAATTGAAATTGGACAGAATTAGACATATTCATTATTTGTTGAAGTTGATGTTCTATTAAATTTGCAGAACCGAAACTTTTTGACTCATAACGATTTTATTTTTATCCACGTTTTTGTTTTATTATATTTTTATTTAAATTACACTTTTTAAATTTTAATACTTATCATTTTAACATAAAAATATAATTGGATACGCACAAATACTTACAAAAACCGCATCAAGTATAGACAGGCGCCGGCGCCGTGGCACAGTTAGTTAGACGGCCAACTGTGAAACTGGCGTCGCGGGTTCGATTCCTACCAGCCAAGAAAAAAATCTTAGAAATATTTTTTTGTCAATTAATTTGGCTGTTTTGGTGTGTTTTTCATTATCTCCTTCAATGTCCTCTTTTTTTTATTTGTTTATTTTTCCATACATATATTATTTATATAGAAATATAATTACAAAAATATATTTTAGAAAAATACATCTTAAAAATAAGCTATAAAATAAATTGGAAAAAATGCCCACAAAGACTTCAGCGTCTGAGCGGGGGCCATTCCTTTTTTAATTATTAAAAAGTTTATTGCATATAAATATGGTATGACATGAAAGAAAAATAAAAGAAAAACCAAATTAATATATACTGATATTACGAAGACATGATTTATTTGCAGTATGCATTTATTATTTTTATTTTTTTTTAATATTTTTTAAAAAGAATGTGTCTATCTGTTCCTTCCATACTAATCCAAGACCTCAAACCTACTTTTAACTGTACCAGTGATTTAATGTTTTCTAGTTCCTTAGTTAGAAGATTGAAGGATCTTGGACCAACATGTAAGGATTGTCTCTATGCGAACTTAGTTCTGCATCCTGGAACTGACAGTACACTTCGGATCTATAACTATCTATCCTCTATCTCATCTGTTGACAAGCTTCTAAATAGTTATTCCTTTTAAAAAAAAAACTCTAGTTAATCTGACCGAGGTGAATTTTTTCTTGTTTTATATTTATTCGTGTTTTTGCACATCATCATCATCATCACAATCCCCTTTCCGCACTTAATGGGAAATAGGCCAATAAATTGGAACGCGAACCGCAGCGTAAATTGATTATTTTTGATACTTGAAGGTAAAATGACCAGTCACTCTTCAAGTGCCAGTCCAGGGACTATGAAATATTCCAGTGTAAAAACGCATTAATAATTATTTCATATCAACCATATCGGAAATCTAACCCGAGGCCTCTTACAAGCTAGATAAGCGTGCTGACCACTGCACTACGAGGCCGACATTTTTTTCCTTAATAGGCTTATTCTCCATGAATATTTTTTTGAATGTGTTTGAAAATTTAATTTTCTAATTTATTTATTTAAATTTACTGCATGAGTGCAGTTTGTCAGTAAATGATCACTAAGATCTTATGTGTATACATATTATTATCTTTTAATTCAATAACATGTCGAAAATCTTTTAATCATGAAAAATATGTGTACATCAAAACAGATAGAAAATGTAAAACTATAACACGGTCCAAATAAAAAACACAAAAAAATATATCACGTTTCAAAAGCCAGATAATCAGCGTATGTCTCTATTTTGAACAAAAATAGAGACCCAAATAAAACATATTTGAAGTATTTAGAGATTATTTATTTATTTATTTATTAACGGACATTGTCCATGTATACAATTTATAAGGTTTAAATATTACGATAAAAGAATAGTTTAAAACATTTAAAGAAAAAAGAAAAAAGCATTGACAAACATAAGGGAAATTGAGACAAGATCTGGACTATTTATTTAGTGCTCGTTTAAATCGTTGTAAACTTAAACCAAAAAAGTCCAGATCCTGTCTTGAGTTAACAATACGACAAAGGCGGGTCATTGGAGAATTTAGGCCATAGTTTGTTCTATGCTGATCGATGAACAGTACTTCATTGTTTCTCAATCTACGAGTCGGAATATTGAATTTTACTTGTCCCAGTAATGATGGAACATCGATTATACCATTTAGTATGCCGAACATATATATGGAGTCAATATTAGTTCTACGTTTTTGTAGACTAGAAATATTTAACATTGACTCTATTTCAGCATAAGAATAATTATCTCTCTCTAGTCCGAGCATCCACGCTATTTTTCGAAGCAAGCGATGTTGGACTGATTCAATGTGATTTATGCGATTGACATAGAATGGAGACCAGACCACTGAGGCATATTCAAGAAGAGGGCGAACAGTTGAGCAATAAAGAGTTTTGATTGTACGGACATTAGTAAAATCAGAGGATATTCTGTTAATGAAGCCAAGTAATTTCAGTGATTTATTTACTGTATTATCTATATGCTCGTTGTATGTCAGTTTATAGTCCAAAACAACTCCTAAATCTCTGATGGACTTGACTACAATCTACCTTCATTCTACATTCTACCCTCAATCAAGATTAATATCAACAGGCGTAACCTAGAAGCTGAAATAATTAAGCCAGTTGAATCTCATCCATATCAATAAAGGTAAGAAAATAAAAAGTTAAACAGTTTGTAAAGTGAACACGTAAACCTGCCAAAAACTGGTTCTAAAAGCCACGTAAATGCCTTTTTATGTTAATGTTAAACTACAAATTTAAAAAAATAACTAGTGAGTTTTTTGCAAAATTTCAAACAGATCAATAATAAGTTATAAATAATAATAACAATAAATAATGCATTCATGAAGAAAAAAAAAATATAGTTCAAACAGAAGGTTGTAAAATATATGTTTAACAACTCATGAATGAAATATATGTACATTTTTATTATTAGAGCATACATATAAATATGTTTATGTGTGCCCCATTTCAAGATTTAAAATAATGAGAAGAAAAAATAGGTTTGGACGTCTAGCGGGTTAATCAGTATGCATAAAACAAATTAATATTGTAAAAAATTGAGTGAGCCCGTTCGAAATTTGAATTCGAGTGTTGCTGGGTGTGGCAGCTATGTAGTAGGTAGGCAAATGGAGCAATTATTAAAAGTTGCCGACAGATGACATTTGTCACATGCGCCTACTCTGCCTACAAAATTTGTCAAATGGCGGTAGTTTGTTAAGTGTTCAGAAAACATGAAATCACAATGTGTTCCCATTCAAGAAACATGCTTAAGAAACGAAATACATTGAATCATAATAATTATATTATGCGTGCATTATAATTATTGTTTTAAACGGAGGCCCCGTTGTACACAATAAATGATGACACGTATTTAAAAGGTCCATTTTTGTATGATTTTTTCTAGTTTTTGCTTTTATTTGTTTACACCGCGGCTTCTTACTGTCGAGGATAGTAATATAAAACTACAAAGTTCAAAAACCAAGGGCCGAATATCTTAGCTTGTAATAGAATTCAACATTTTAGCAAAGGCAAATTATAATGTCTTCGTGTTTTACCTCTACTGACTATTTTGTTAATTCATTATGTCTATATTGCTTAGTTCACACGAGGACAGGGCAAGATTGTCTTGTCCCAGCTTCGGCCTGTTGTTTTCTTTGTTATTACCACTGCATTGATTGTCAAATAAAAAAAAACTCTTCTAACATAAAAGTTTGTCGATTTATAAAATCATTATTCAAAGAACTGTTTATTAAAATAAAACAGCTTTAATTTTAAAACAATTATATTCCACGAACGTTTGTTTATTTAATTTTAATGTTCTGTATCCAATTAATATCGCAGTTAATGAAATTAACTTTATTTAGCGTGGAAAAAGAATTTGTGAAAAATTGTTCGTTGACTGTGAACACATACGAAACTTACGATTTGTGTAAATCCATAAGTTATTCAGAGTGAAAAATGTTTCCTGTCGTATCTAAAACGATAACACTAAAAAATAGAATATATTGATTTAAGAAATATGCGAAAAAACGTGTAGTATTCACAAAATTTTGTAAGTGCTTAATCGATGATATATGGTAATTGCTGTTAAATTTTACGTTACGAGAGTCTAATTTCGTTTCATTTAACAAATAAAAATAATTTGGTTTTTCGTTTTCAATGTTTACAAAAATCTGTTTTCATTCGTTATTCTCATTTTTTTCATTCACTTAAATCATTTAAAAAATAAGTATTACCAATCTTGATAGCAATCTCCCTATTCCGCAACTAGTCTGACGATGTCGGTCATAACGGAATCCGGTCACTGGTGAAAATTATAAATAAAAATGGGGTCTGGTATAAGCGAGGTCGTAGAATAACGACGGATGTGGAAAAAGTGCGACTTTTATTTTCTTTCACATTTGATCTTGAAAGGCTTTATATTCTAGGTTTGAAGAAAAATGTATATTACTAACCCAAGCATTGAAGCATCAAATAATATACTTTTGTACTTATCCATTTATTTCACTGTGTAAAAAAAATCATTAAACCGCTCACACGTATAGTTGAAGAAAATGACATGCGTCGTTGTTCGACAATTTCAGTCAATGTTCAGACAACTTTATGTTAGAGAAGTCCTTACAAATTTCTGGTCTTCAATAAAAAATAGAACACAACAAAATATTAAAACAAGATATGCAATGAGCATAAACTTTGGGGTACCTCTAAGTAGAACTGCCTTTTTTCAGAGGCATTTTGCAGTATTGGGCCCTAGGTTTTTTAACATGTTGGACCCTGACATAAAGACGTCTGTCAGTTACAATGTTTATAAGAAGAAGGTGAGCAAGTGGATTAGGGGTAGACCTTTTTATATCCTGTAATTATTTTCATGACTAAACATTGTGTTGCTTTTAATTGAAAAAAATCTCTTATTGTTTTCATGTATATTTCATTTTTAATTTTTATGTTTATTCATTTACATATGTTTTTTTTTCTTTTTAAAACTAGTATTTTAACCGTATCTTATTTTAAAAAAAAAATTATAAATGGTATATTCTGTAATTTATTTTTGTTCTTCAATTTTTATTATTATCGGTATGTTTTCCAATTTATATTTTTGTTTAATTTCTTAATTACTCATTTTATATATTATAATGTGTATTTGTGGTTCAATTTTTATTATTATCGGTATGTTTTATAATTTATAATAATTGTGTCTCATTTATTTACTATTAATGGCATATTTTCTAATCTATTTTTATGATTCAATTTTTATTATTATTACTTGCATGTTTTCTAATTTAAATTTATATTGATTTTTTATAATGTTATTATTATTCTTTGAATTTATTAAGCATCATTTAATGAAATTAAAAATAAAAAAAAACACATGAATAAAATAAGGTCCTTCCTAAACACAGGAATTTCCTAGCTAGTCGGGACCTGAAACAAATAAACTCTGTACATTTTAAAACTGTGAAATGCTAAATAAATAAATAAATAAATTGTGACGATATTTGTATTAAAAATATCTTGGGACATGATACAAAAAATATACAAATAAAATGACTTAAAAGATTTTTAATACTAGTAACAGTTGCAAATTAATATATAGCGCGGTGCATCGCATATTTGCGTACTAAATACGCGCTACAAAAAAATTCAGAAGCTCATGAGGCAGTCATCTTTAGATTTCAGGCCTCGGAAGTGTAGGGCTAATCACCTTGCCTCCTTAAATCAATTAAAAACAAAACCAGTACAGATCGCCTCGGACACCGGCATCTTTCAAAACACCTGTTTTGCGTTTAGTCGAGGGAATAAAATTTCGAAAGCTGCTCTCAATATTTGCGCAGTGCATGGTGAAGATGCTATGAATTATTAACGTATTTGTTTTTTTTTCGTTGTGTCCTTTTGTTCCCTTCATCTGGTAAAAAACGGAAAAAAACTTATTTTAATGCGAACAGTAGGTAATGTCGAAAATTTTTACTTTCGTCTATCTGATATTCTACATTGAAGGTTTGTAATAAAATAAAATAATGCATGTAACGTAAAAGCAAATACAATACCTTGTAGAGCGGAAAATTCTTTCAAATGACGTAAAATATTTACCGTTTCGCTCTACTTTTTTTTTCTTTTTAAAATTTGGAAAAAAAAGGACCCAACTTATCTTAACACCCATCCACCAATAATCAAAAATTATATCTTTATCGAGTCACATGGTACAAAATTTTTTGAAATTCAGAATGTTAATGTGGCATGTGGCGCCCGGTGTAATACCTTTGACAGATGAAAATGACGAGCATATGGCCAAATTTTAATTATCCTTGTCGCGCAGTTCTGTATCGGCAGATTCATTATTCAAATCGCATCGCAAAATAAACTAAAGCAAATGAGAAATCGACAAACAGTGGGCGCACCGCAACACCAATTAAAATTTAATTAATTAATGCCGGAGAGATAATAATTATCTGCCGGCAGCCGAAGCTTTTAATAAGACCGTAAAATCCATAAAATTCTTCCATTGATACGATATACGGATGAGCACAGGACAAACGACTTACCTTTATTTTTTGGTTATTTTTAATCCAAGCCGCGAGCTTATACTGACAGTTAAGAAAGAAAAAAAGTATCTACATATTACAACAGAGATGGAGAACATTTTAGAGAAGGAAAAATAAAAGTCTAGGCATCCACAGGGCTTATAACCTGTCATTGGCTGGTTTAAGTGGCCACTTTACACACTGTGTAACTCTCGCCATTCTGCCAATATTTAAACATCTACATACTACTGTATATTCCTTCGATTCTTCCATCTGTTTACGTTTGTGGAGTCAAAGAGCTGAAACCTTTATTGTTGCGGGTGAGATTCATATGATTGAATTGTTTCACCTACATACTAGGCAACGCCTGGCCTGGTCCAAAAAAAAGTATAATAGATATAAAAAGACAAATGAGTGACTAATTAAAAAATTGTTATTGCCAATAACTTATTACATAGCACTTGACATGATTTTTGATTCAATTAAAACAGGCAAAAAATACATAGAAAAGATCGTTAAATTTGTTGACATTTAGTTGTAATTGCACTAATGGGGAGAACTGAGCATAATTTGTTTGAAATGATTTTGTGTGGAAGGTGGAAAGTCTAGTGATCTTAAATGGAATCCTAAAGTTTTTTTCATTTACCAAGCATGGACAATCTATAACATTATTCACAATATTGTGTAGTGTGAAAACATTAGCTACTATACGTCTAGTTAAAAATGAGGAAATATGCAAATTTTCCAATTTATTTATATACACGCCCAATAGGCAGTTTAAGTAAATATTTGTACGAAGGAAATTATTATAAAGGAAAGAAAAAAGACACAATAGTATTTAGTAAACTTGGTGGGAGGGGTAGCGGGAGAGAGGTGTTCATAATTGAATTTGATTCAGTGATCGTTTGAAAAAATACAACTTGTTATCAAAGAAATCAAGACTGGTATGTTTGTTGGCAGACCTAAGAATTCTGGGCATAGGGGAATGAAAACCATAGTTAGTTCTATGGTTATCGGTATGAAAGAGTAAGTTTTGTCTGAGATTTCTAGTTGGGATATTTAATTTTAGTGAGCTCAGTAGTTCAGGCGCATCAAAGAGTGAGTTGAGAATTTTAAATAGGACCAGAAAGTCGGATTTATTTCGACGGTCTTGAAGAGAAGATATGTAGAAGTTAGTTTCTAACTCATTATACGTATATTGGTCTCTGGATAAGCCCAACCTCCAGCCTATATTTCTTAAAAACGAATGTTAAACAAATTCAATATTTTTAATGTGAACATCATAATATGGAGACCAGATAACAGAGGAATACTCTAGATGCGGGCGAACTAAGGAAATTAAGAGAGTTTTAAGAGTATTGATATTTTTGATCTCAGTTGTGCTTCTGTTAATAATTCCAAGGAGTTTTAAGGATTTATTCAATATTAATTGTTAAATAATGTTTGTTGTCAAGTAAAATACTTAAATTTGTATACTAAACACAGAATAAAAAAAATCAAACAATATCTCAGAAAGGAAAAGACCCATCTTGTAGTTAATATATCGTAAGAACTTTCTTTGGACTCCCTCTAGGTTATCTATATTTACCTCATAAATAGGTGACTATATTTGAAATGCATATTCTAACTGAGACCTCACCAGTGAGCGTTATAATAATTTAAATGAATTGATGCTGTAAAAATGTTTTGTATTTCTACTGACAAATCCGAGAGTTCACATTGCCTTGTTTTAAATCATTTCACAGTGCTGTAAGAAATATTTTTTTTATCAAATATGACGCCAACATCTTTGATTGATGCAACCGGTGTTATAGCAGTATTTTGTATATAATAGGTAGATACTATTGGACAGCGTATGCGATTGCGAGATATGTGATAGCACTTTTTAATATTTAAATATAATCAATTTAACATACACCATTCACCTAATCTATCGATATTTGACTGTAATGTTATAACATTGACGGCATGCTTCTCGGCTCAATATCTACACAGTACCTATGTACTATTATGATTTTTTGTTATAATTTTCACAATTGAATTAACTGTTTATTTATGTATGTGTACAAAAAAAAAATACAATACTTTATTCATTTAGCCGGCTCTATGAATTGCTTCGACGAAATAAGATTGAAATAAGTCATTAAATTTCCCGAAATATCGTTATCCACTTAATGGTGTTCTGATTATGTGTTCCATGTAATTGAATATTAAATTGTATATTATTTTATTTTAAATGCTGGTTTTTCCTTATAAATCTGAGTATCTTCTTTCTAGAGTAAACAAAAATTAATGAATATGCTCCCACGCATCTGAGATTACTTTCTTTATAAAACAAACCGATTCTTGGACCTACGAAGGAACTTGATACCGCTATACGATTGCTCGCTTATTTCAGGTGTGATGATTATTTATTATATGTTTGTGAACAATTAAACGAGGAATATTTTAACAAGAAATAATCTATTTGAATGAAAATAATCGAATGCATTCTATGACTAAATCCATTGGATTGAAATTCCGAATGAAGCAACTTTTTTTTTGTACCACAACAGGCCAGTAGGCCCAATTACACTGGTGTCTAATGTCAGATTAAAAATCCTGAAATAAAATATTGAGTGGAGATACGCCAGCTTCGTAGTGTAGTGGTTGGCACGGTCACTTACTAAAGATACTGACCTCATAAGCAAAAAGACAGCTATTTGAAAAAGTCATATTTTGAGATATAA
The DNA here is from genome assembly GCF_059751315.1 of Micrasema longulum. Taxonomy (NCBI): domain Eukaryota; kingdom Metazoa; phylum Arthropoda; class Insecta; order Trichoptera; family Brachycentridae; genus Micrasema; species Micrasema longulum. Next base: position 221,804 of record NW_028277703.1, read on the forward strand.
TATTATGCATTTTTTTTTTAAATTGTAAAAATAATTATATAAGTAAAAACACAGAATGTCAATTGCTTTTAAGCATAAAATCAAAATGTGCCATTTCTACACTGCATTTTTGCTTATGAATCTCGTACTGTGCTATTACTTATAATTACAAGACATAATTTGATTTAGGATACGGCACTACCCGATGTGAGGAGTACCGCTTTACCCACCGTTAAACTACTAGAAGTCATCCTTAATTCTGACCTTTCTCTTGACGCTCAAATTAGTAGAACGATAAGTTCATGCTTTTACCAGCTGAGACAGATTAAATGCATACGCAAAAATTTGCCAGTTGATGCCGCCCGTCAATTAATAAATGCGTTTGTAGTATCTAGAGTCGATTATTGTAATGGTATCTACGCAGGTCTACCGATGAATAAAATGACTCGCTTACAGGCTGTATTAAATGCCGCAGCGAGACTTATTTTTGGAATCTCTAAATTCAGTCATGTCACTCCCACTAATTCGGGAATTGCACTGGCTACGTTTTCCACAGAGGCTGGAATACAAACTCTGTTGGCTTGTGTATAAGTCACTGCACAACTCTGCTCCAGAATATCTAAGGGAACTCTGCATTCCAGATGAACTAGCTGACAGACGTCTTACGCTTAGATCAGCTACATCTACGTCGAAAGGAAAAGTTATTATACCTCTACGCAAACAGCGCACTAAATTCGGCGAACGTGCATTTGCGGTCGCAGGCCCCACGGCATGAAATGCTCTCCCAGCAGAAATCCGAAACTGTGAGAGTGAAGTGATGTTTCGGAAGAAACTTAAAACCCACTTGTTCTCTAAATCATTTGAATAAATTCTTAGCATGTGGTGGAAAAGTAATATGAAAAAGTACATTATTTTTCTTAAATTAAAAAGTTAAAGTTAAAGTTAAAATAAAATTTATATCTTTATATAATCACTTTGTAAAGCACCCTTGAGGTTTTATATTATGAAAATGGCGCTGTATAAGTTATTCATAATAATTATTATTTCAAACGTTTTATATGAAAACATAAAAAACATTATGCCATTTTTCACAGCGAAATATTTTTTACCCGCTTTTTGTTTTATTGATGAAAATAGAATATACTTAATGTAATTTAATATTTGTTTATAACCACTTACCGACTTTTCTATGTCTACCGGTTTCGAGACGTACCCGTCTATTCAGGACACCAATTAAACCAACATTATAAACAAATATTTAATGTCATTTTTTATCATGACCACAAAGTTAATGATTTAAATATTTATAATAAAATATAATATACTTTCAATATGTTCATATACGTAGGACTTTTTCAATGTACAATACAAAATTTAAAAATATAGATTACACAAACATCACTCTGTCAGATTTAAAATTTACACTAAAAATGTATTATGTAACTTAGTAGACATTATAATAATAAATATGTACATCTACCCTCCCCTCCTTATCCTCTCTTCAAGCATTTTTGTCCTTATCCCGCCCAATTTACAGTAACTTAATGTTCTTAAAATTAATATTTAAAAAATCTTTGATTATTGAGTACATGAAAATAACATTTTGATATGTATAAATTGTATGTATTTATTTGATATGTAATATATTTTCTTTACTAACTTTGTATACAATGTGGAAATCTGTTATTAGTTCTGAGTTTATACACTATATCTGTTTGTTTACTAAAAATATGTATGTAGAACTGTTGATTTCCCTAATAAAATAAAATTTAAAAAAAAAAAAAAATACCACTGATTTTCTCAAACGGTTTGGGTAGGTAGGAAGAAATTTCCTTAAAGCAATATGCCTACCCTTAAGCATATGCTTAAACAAGAATCCAGTAACTAGGAGTTCAAAATTTATTTGTACAACTATCAAAATAAATAAATTACATTAAATATGTATGTAAAACGTATGTGTATATGAAATGTTGAAATAAATCAATTCCTCGCTGGGTACAAGTAAAACGTTTCTTTTGCAAGTGTTTCAACACCGCAATACAACACAGTCCTCGGACTAATCGTATGACTGATGACGGGATGACCTAACATTTAATGTATCAATGTATGGAATACCAATACTGTGCTTTATGTACCCCTGTTAATGAATTATGATGAAGTCGGCAAACTTTGTGGTCGAGCATTTTAATTAATGTCAGTAAATATTAGTATTTAACCACTTACTAACTTTTTATATCTAACGGTTTCGAGTTATAATTATACATTCAAATAAAAGAAAGACTTAAATTAAACAACATTGAGGTGTTTCACATTAAATGGTTTTAAAAAATAATATTCCACAAATAAATAATCAAATATCTTTTCAATATAGCCCACTTTATGATTTCAGTTTCAGTGCTGCAGAGCAGCGTTTATTTTATAATTGAAAAACACATTTAAGAATTTGTTACCCACTAAGTCTAAAGACTTTTCGGTGGGACACATTTTTAACATTTTTTTATGACAGGTTTATATTACATTTATTTTATTTATATTTTACAGATTTATTTATAAACAGGCACTATAAAGTATCTAGAAGATATTTCTTCAGTTCTTTTTTTTTCATTTGAAGATTTTTCATGTTAATTATGGTTTGTGGGAGATCATTGAACAATCTTGGAACAACGCAATTTAATGTTCGCTCTCCGAAGTAATTTGTAATTCGGGGAACAGACAGGGAGCCCTTCGTTTTTAATCTAGTGTTGTGAGTTAACCAATCGTGAAACTTTTAACCACTTACTCGCTCCCTCTCCTTCATATCCCCTCCCCCATAAATTCTTCGATATATCGCTGAATACTATTATCCTAATTTTAGTGGATGTTCGGACATGGTGGTGTTTGCATCCCCCTTTACTCTGCATGTAATTTATGTATTTTTTGTAAATACTATGCATACTACGGTGACGGTGAAGGTAAAATTGAATTTTAGTATTTACATGTTGGTGTAGAAATGAGTACCTACAGTTTCTTCTTAAATTGCATTACTTATGCCTGGTAGA